>NC_091069.1:65247500-65325000 GCF_032405125.1 Capricornis sumatraensis | reverse complement strand
AGTAAACCCAAGAACAACCCATGAGCAAGTATAAACTTGCACTGTCCGCTGAATTCTCTTATGGGGTAGGGAGGAGGCCAGGATGCATTTCCTTATGAAGTAATTTAAACGAAGAAAACATCTGAAGCAATGTGTGTTTCTTACTATGAGGATTTTCCAAGTGACATGAGATGTCCAGGAAATAGCCATTCCTAACCAATGCAGTCACAGGGAAATGACAGTAGTGAGAGAAACCCATCAATAAAGTGTTATTATGCTTCTTCCAAACTCCTGGTGGGGAAAGGATTTTATGGATTGAGAAAAGTCTAACCTCTTCCAGATAAATGGAAGCAGGCATGATTTCAGAATGATAGCAGATGTTGTGGTTATTTGTAAATATCCCCGTGCTTGTGAAATATTGAGACATTTCAAGCCTAGATCTTAGAGGAAATTTTATTGTTTTTGCTCAGATATACTTGAGGGAGTTTCATCAGTCAGTTGAAGTTGTATAATTGATTATGCTGATACCAGAATTGAAATAAGATATTAAAACAAGGTAAACTTGAAATTCTTGTCACTGGCATTCTCACAGATGATTTTAAGTATCTCTGAGGTTCTGTTTTGCATGAAAACACTATGGTTTCTTTAGAATGTCTGAATTTAAGACTCATTCTTTGGTGTAAAAAATTCTGAAGAGGCTGAGACTTTCAGGTTGCATTGTATAACATCTGCATACTTTATTAAATAGAAGATGGCATTCATTGGACAGCAATTTAATAATTTATATGATGTTTATAGATATTATTCTAAGAGTTGATGTACAATAATATTTATTAGCTATGTACATTGATTGGCATTTTAACCTATAATTTTTTTTTCCAAATGTGATGTACATTTATCAGCTTTCTAGTATTAAATAGCATTTTCAGTATTTTGAATTATCATGATTTAAATAAGGAAACCAAAGAATGAAAATGATTGCTCAAGAGAACAAAGATCTTATTTATTAAAACTCATCTCCTATGAGATGGACATATGAATTCTAGAAGAAACTCCCATACAAATAAATTGCACCAGTAGCAGAGTTTTTAAATTGTTATTGTTTTTAAATGCTTCTCAATGCACTGAAAAATACCATTCAAATTTAGAGAATATGGGGGAGGGGGGCTGTTAAATATACTACCACTATGGGGTTATTTTGCAAAAAAAAAAAAAAAAAAAAAAAGGCGGGGGGGATTCCGAAGGTGACCAAATATCAGACAAACTTTTTGGAGTATTTTCTTATATATTTATAGGTGTTTCTGTGTATTTGTGATGTGCCTGTTTATGTATGCATGCATGTGTGCAACACATGTGTGTAACGTGCATGTATGCATCACACATGTGTGCATGCAAATTGAATATTGGCACACACACACGACATTGATTAAAGTTAAAAATGTAGTTGTGTGCTTATATTTTTCACTTTAATGAACATTCAGATGTTAAGTGAAAAATTAAAAGGTGGTTATATTTAGCTGTAGCTGGATACTCCATGTATGTTGCACCCAGTAGGAAATGCACATAAAACCAGTGAAAGAGCCTCCACATTGCAGCTATATGCATTAATTAAAAGAAGTTTGTTAAACTAAATCTGAAAAAAAACTTCTTTAATTGTGTTTACCCAAAAGCCTTTTCTTCCTAATTTAAATAGCATAAACATCTGGACTAAAGCAATATTAGAATCATGGCAGTAGTCAAGCAAATCTTGTGGAAAATAATGAAATTAGATCCCTGGTGTTGTGACAGAGTAAGGGCAGGATACATCAGTTCGATGTTAATAAAATTTCCATGAATGACTGAATACAATTAAGAAATTGTCAGTTGCGGCAATGAACTTTTGTAGCTCATAGATGTTTGCATCATTTGATTATGCTGGCAATTTAAAATTGTTTGTTAGTGTCTGTGTTGGGATATTAATTATGACCTTTATTACAGCCCACAATTAAACTAGTCATATAGCAACAAGCACTTAGTGTTGCGATGCTAAAGGGCCTGAACTATTTAGAAAGAGGTCTGCTGTGTTTGGGCCACCGGTGCCCTTTCAAACTGGAAATGATTTTTAAAAGATGTAGTAGCTGAGAAACTGCAACAACTGGAATGAGTAAGCCCTTTAATACAAGAATTTCTTTTTAATAGTGTTTTAACAGTTTTAATTACTAACAACATCTGTAAAACTGGAAAAAAAAGGCATTTTTAACTGTGACTCCAAGATAAGCTTTCTCTGTTTCAGGAAGAGAAAACAATTATTCATTGGTTAATTAGCTGTAAACAACTTTAAAAGACACATCCATTATATATGTAATTATTTGAAAAAAGGCTTTAATGTTATTTGTACTAATGCATAATTATTACTGCTTGCTAAAAGGATTAACAGCACTTAGATGACCACTATTATTGAGGAGAATCCGGGGAAGAAATGAGATTAACTTCAGGAAGGAATGTGTTATGATGAATCAGATAGGAATTTTTTTGTTTTGTTTCTCTTCTCTTTCTTCTACCCTTTTGTAGAGGTAATGTGGAGTCACATTACATTTTCAGAAACAATGTGTTTCCAACTCAAGAACAGTAGTTTTTCATCTTTATTTTTATGACACATAAAGAAAATATCTCACCAGACAAGAATGTATTCCTAGGCTTCCACTGCTGCTATGAGTTATTTATTTATTTTAACTCTGAGAGCTCTTTAAAACAAAACAAAACAAAACAACGTCAATTATATTTTAAACCTGTGGTTATTAAAAACAAAGTAGTTACCGTTAAAGCCTTGAGATATTTAGAGGCATGTGGGCTCCTGGCAGCCTTTGTATTGTATTCATTAGAGCTTGTGTCTTGTTCCTCCTGGCGTGTTTGAAAACTCACAGTCATTGGTCGAATGTAACCACAGCAGAAACAAAAGAGTAAAGTCTGATGTTTGGATTTCTGTTGATGAAGTTCATTGTCGTCTTGCTTCTAGGGCTCAGTGATTTTGGTTGATACAGAAGAACTCGGACGTTCCAAAATCAGATTTGGGGTTTGGGCCCTTTTCCTCCTCTTTTTATTTAGCTTCCTTTTTTCATTACCTTTAATTGGTTACTTGATACCATTATTAAAAAGACTCAAAGTTGTGCATTTCATTCTGTGGTGATGTTGATAAAGATATTCCATAGCTTGGGGGCAAACTCAAGCTTTTGTACTTGTTGCTACTGTATGTTATAATTAACTCAGCTTAGGTGGTCCAAACACTTGGCATGGACTCCCTTACCACAGATGTCTGGATTTGATTCCATTCAAAAGCCCTCTCTTTTAGACAGAATTGAAGTTCTGGGCCTCTGGTTTCAAGATTTGCAAACCTAAATTTCCCAGAATGCCAGTTAAAATACCAGTGATGGTGTCATCTTCTTTTTCTCCTTAAGACAAGGAAACTAAATATTTCCTGGGGGAAGCCACTGTGAAATGAGACCTTGCCTGGAGCCCTGTGTAGACAGGAAAAGTCTTGCATATTACTGAATAATACAGGTTTTGCCTCAAAGTTCTTGACCAAGTTTTCTACTCAGAACTGAGGCTCTGAGTTAGGGTCCTTGGGAGTCTCTTCAGCATCTATTGGAGAGCAATAGTGTTTTGAATTTGAAATTTTTGTAGCATTTGACATAAATGTCCTATCTGTAAGCAATGGAGTATTTTGTCTTGAGAGATGGGGAGCAGATTTATTTGGGCTGTCTTATTGGCCAAAGGATCTAAGCTGGCTCTCATGGTTTGCAAGGACATACATGTGACATTATTTCAGTGGCCATTTCAGTATGAGTGTACATGACTACTAGCTAATCTTCTGGGTTATCAGATCCCTCCTCGCAGTTTCTGCCTTGTCTTCATCATGTGTCGTAAATATTTGAAAGAGGGAAGGATATCAGGAAAATTCACCTGTACAACCTATTCATTTCTTATGTATTTTTAAAATTCCAAATTAAAACACCGCCCAGGGCTTTTGACATAGAAGGGGTTCTAAATCGATGCCGTAGCACTGCTATTTTTGTTAGTTAACAGGGAAATTATTACATTTTTAGGGATTTGTGAATTTAGGCATAGATGATTACTTCAAATGTTGGAGTTTTGCAAATGGAAGCCTTGTTGCTCAATTTACTAATTTATTTTGTGATCTGTGACTAAAATGAGTAAAAATGCAAATAGTATAATAGGCCCTTTCCATTTTATCACCAGATCAGTTTACTGATGGGAGGATCAGAGTCACTAAACACTCCAACACTCTTGTGATTCCTAAGTAGTTGGGCATTAAAAGCAACGAAAGTGAAGACAATGGAAAGATTGCAGCACTTCACACAGGGAGGTTTAAATGAAATCTAGTTATTTATTTTAGGTTTAAAATGAAGAGTCTCCAGCTCAGTTTTATTGGCCATTGTGACGGCACAAACAGGTCTGTTCCCCATCACATGCGACAATAAACCGCATTGCTGGGAGGTGGCAAACTCATGCAAAAAGGAAAGCATTTGGCAAAGGCTGAGTGAATAATGCTGCTAGCTTAAAGAGACCCTGTTAAATGCCTTTGTATGTTATCTGTGTACAACTTTTAGGGCTTAAAAACTGAAAATCACATTTTTGTTTCTTCTTCTTTCACATTTTCTAGGGCTCAAGTAAATTTCTGTTACTATTTATGACATTAAAATGATGGATGAAAACGCATTCTTTCATACGTACATAGTAGCATTTTCAACAAAGCTAAGTCATCAAGGGAACAGGAAACAAAGGAAACCTAATGCAAACCAGTGCATTGTTATATACGCTGGTCAAATACAGTGGGTCAAATGAAATCTTAATATGATATAATCAGCCTTTAACATGGGATTTATTCTTAAAATCTTGTACAGGGAGTGTGAAATTCCCAGTGGCTGTACATAGATTGAAGATGCCTTTAAGCAGAAATGATGGGAGATGAATTCCCAGTGTAAAGAGATCAACAGCCCAGATTCATCATTTCCCAACACTTCATAATATGAAAAGACCTGATATGGCATGTTTAGCATTGTCTCGTCTTTAAAATTATTTAATTAGACTAAGTGATGTAGCTCATCTGTGAAATAGGTCAGGGACTGAGTTGCAGAAGTCCACGCTTGCAGGTCTACAGTGCCTTACCCAAGGCCCCAGAGGGCAGATGTATTTCTACATTCAGAAATGTTGTTTTAGAAAGGTAATATGGTGCCTATACTGCAGATTCTGCAGTACCTCTAGCTGGGTCTGGGGCAGCACCCTGTAATCACACAGTTCGTATTTCTGCATTGCAGTGTATGAATATTCACACTGAGTGGAATAAAGGAAGACTGGAAATAATCTCCTTGAAATTAGTTCAGGTCTAGTTTTGCCACCATGTGAGTTATGAAAAATCTTTCAGAGTTGCAAATGGGAGATTGTGGGCCAGTATTTCTATACTCACTTGAGCATCCCAGTTATTTTTGCATGTCAGAGTTTTAATTTTCATTTCACTTGGGTCATAACATATTTGCTATAATGAAACAAGCAAATAGGGACAAATATGGTGAGAACCTTACTAGTAGATCGAATGTTTTGTTTGTAATAAAAAGTCAACAAATATGTATTGATGAATAAATATGAGTTAAGCACTGTGCTGGGTGCTCAGGTTTATGCTAGAGCTAGGTTTATGCATAAACCTAGGTTTATGCTAGAAGCTTGGTCCTTGTCCTCAAAGAATTTGTAATGAATTTAGTCACCTGTGACATTTTCTGTCTCTCCTACACACACACACACACACACACACACACACACACACACACTGACACACACACAAAAACTCACACATAGAATAATATCAGGAGGTATATTGATGTTGTTTAGTTCCTAAGTCATGTCCTACTCTTTTGTGACCCCAAGGACTATAGCCTACCAGGCTCCTCTGTCCATGGGATTTCCCAGCCAAGAATATGAGTGAGTTGCTATTTCCTTCTCCAGGGGATCTTCCCAACCCAATAATTGAGTCTGTATCTCCTGCATTTCCAGGTAGATTCTTTATCACTTTTTTTTTTTTTTTACCATTCTTTATATTTAGAGCCACCAGGAAAGACCCTCAAGAGGTATATAAACAAGGACTGTACTGAATGTTCCAGAGAATGCATCTTTAAATCTGCAGTGGCAAATAGATTTCAAATCACCTGCCAGATCGGATTGATTGGCAGTGGCTATGTCCTGTGGTATATGGAGACTTCCCAGATGAGTCTGGGATTAGCTGCAGAGTCTCCTTATTGATTATTGATATGTGCCATAGTAGTAGGTGAGTGGCATAACAACAGACATACCATGTATTTGCCATCTCTCCACGTCTAGGTCATCAAAACCAGGAAGGATTTTTTAACTGGATGTTTTGTTACTGTTATTGTTGTACAGATATAATAGTAATTATTATTGTTTAATCATTTCATGAAAATTTTTAAAAGTGACATGAGAATTATTTTCAAAAATTTAAGAGCATATTCATGGAGACGTGGTTGTAATCTGAAAACTCTTTAAATAATATCTTTACTTTTTTGTGCAGAGTTCTGATGTGGTAATTTTCTGTGAGTATGGAACAATAAAATTTGATGTAACAAATTAGATTATAGTCATATTGATTATTAATTGAGAATCTTTTCAGCTTAACTTTTTTTTATTTTGTTTTGTTCTAATATAAGTAATAAAAATGTAGTCATGCTGATTAAATGTAAACTTCTCTTCCAATAAACAATCCTTTTGCGGTTGTTAACCTTATCTCTTTTTCTTTTCCCTTTGTTTTTTTTCAGGAGCCTTATTTGCACTTGCTGTATTGGGATAGGAAGACTTTAAAATCTTATTGCTAAGATTTTTGGCTCCTTAGTTCACTTTCTGAAATGTTTAATTATGATGAGAGCAGAATATTGGAAAAGACCTCATTCCAATGTGATTATTATGAAATATACATATATGCATTTGTGTATATATGATGTATGTTGTGTATGTATAGGTGTATGTGTATAAAAATGGCAAGCATTAATTAAAAGCAAGGATGTAACCTTCCATGAAACTTTCCTCTGCTTCCCTTACCCCAAGCAATCTCATATGACCTAATCATAGCAAAACGTGTCAGATTTCTCCTAGCTCTGGTGTTTGACCTCTTCCCTTAAGAATTGGGTTTTGACATAAGCTTTCTCCAGTTCTGACTGTAATATCTTGAGATCTACTTGAGAGATTTTTTTTTTTTCTCTTGAAATTGTATTCTCAGGTTGAGAAGGAAAGGGATTCTTTTAGTCTTGTAAATTATTTCATTTTTCACAGGACCCTGGTAAATTCTGTGGTGATATAATTTTATATCATTAACAAATAGTGAACTGAATATTTTTAAATGAATTCTGAGAAGTTCAAAGTTCCCTGCTGCTTGTGTGAAAGGTTAGGCCATCACATTTAAAACAAGACAAAATGGAATAATAGAGGAGCCACAGGCATCTTTTATTTCTATATCTTTGGGAAACAGCAGCAGGGATCAAACAGTTTAGCTATGACAGTGCCCTCCTAACCTGCCATGTTCCTCCTTGGGGATGAGAATGGACAATCCAAGGGACCGAAAATGTGCTCATCCGGTGTCTTTTGAACATCAAACTGGGCAATCTTATCTATACGCTAGGGAAGCTGATTCATGACTGGCCAGAGAATGGCAATGCAGGCAACCGAATGAAATGGATTATAAAATTTGATTGTTATAACAAATTGAACTTAAATTTTCCCCTAGTGCATTTAATACTGAACTGGGAAATAGTGATCAGATAGTGTGGAATTGTGTATTATTTTTGCCAAAAAAGTAGAATATTGACTCATGTACAAAGACTTTTGGAATAAATAGAAAAATAAAACTACCAATTTTTGCCGGATACCAACTAACAAGGAGATTTTATAATCAATGTAATGCATTGATTTTATTTTAAAGGTATGAAGTAAATACTATTCTCAAATTCACCCTGACTCAATGGTTGACAGTGGTAGATATGTATAAAGAAAATAATAAACAACTGTGTTTCTAATTTTTAAAATAGTGAGTAAAGTGATACTCATCTTAAATTGTTTCAGTTTTGAGTCTATTTGAGATTCATAAAAATTACATTAGACAATTTAAAGCATATGCAAATACAAGTAAAGTAACACCTCTATAAGATAAACACAAGTATAATCAACCTTATAGTTTAAATAATAAATCAAGTAAAACAAAGATTTGGAATTAAGTAGTTAACTTGATTTAAGGTGTGTGTGTGTGTGTGTGTGTGTGTGTGTGTGTGTGTGTGTGTGTGTGTTTGGGGCTTCCCTGGTGCCTTAGACAGTAAAAAATCTGCCTGCCATTTATGAGACTCAGGTTCGATGCCTGGGTCGAGAAGACCCCCTTGAGAAGGGAATGGCTACTCACTCCAGTATTCTTGCCTGGAGAATTCCAAGGACAGAGGAGCCTGGCAGGCTATGATGTGTTTTATTTTGCTAGATACCTATAATACCTAAAAATAGGATCCTGTCTGAAATAGGCTCATCTAGAAACAGTATCAGAGAAGGGAATGGCACCCCACTCCAGTACTCTTGCCTAGAAAATCCCACGGACGGAGGAGCCGGGTAGGCTGCAGTCCATGGAGTCGCAAAGTGTCGGACACCACTGATCAACTTCACTTTCACCTTTCACTTTCATGCATTGGAGAAGGAAATGGCAACCTACTCCATTGTTCTTGCCTGGAGAATCCCAGGAACGGGGGAGCCTGGTGGACTTCCATCGATGGGGTTGCACAGAGTCGGATACGACTGAAGTGACTTAGCAGCAGTAACAGCAGCAGAAACAGTATCATGAATTTCAAATAATATAATTTGACTGAACAGAGGGATCTATTAACATATAGCATGTGAATGTTAATATTCCCCTTACATTGAGGTACATGTGGTTTTATTGAATATATTTACTATTCCAGACATGTTTCATGATCTGATGACCATATTCTCACTATGTTTTGTGTGAGTGTCAAATTAGAGCATTCTTTATATTTACTCACATGGTGTTCCTGGGGCACTTGGATCTCCTCTGACATTCAGTTTTGGCACTAGGGCTCCCCTGCAGTTTGCTAAGCCTTCCTAGAAGGCTATTCTAGGAAGCTTATTTTCCCTCATGTTCAGAGTGCATCCTGGTCTAAGGGCTCTCCCAGCCTCTCCTATTATCCTGTCTCAGCATCTGTTTCTCAGAGAACCCAGACTAACACAATCCTTTTAGTTTATCCTGTTCTTTTTGAATTTTAATTATGTGTCAGCTTTATTTCTATCAACTTCAACAGACAGTAAGCAATGAGATGCTCAGTAAATATTTAATGAATTCATGAATGAATGGACGACTTATAAAGCAGGATTCATAGATCATGAAATTCAAATATGATGTGGTTTTTGTCAACTATGTGCTGCCTGTTTTACATAGCTTCTGTTCTTAACACGTTTTGACGTCTAAAGGCTTTAATGATTTTCAAACCTGAATATTCTTTGGGAGTCACCAGAGCTAGAACCATATCCTTGCATTTTAGTTGCTGACTATTCATTTACAACCAACTCATATTTCTGAAACACTTGTAACTACTACTGGCTGAGAGATGTAGAGACTAACAAAAATGGATAAAACTAGTGCTTGCTTTCAAGATGCTTACTATCTGAATTGACCAGAGACAAAATTTGCAAACAGCTAAAACCAGTTAGCAATTAGGCAGACTAAATATGTATGAGATTTGAGATTCAGAACCTTTAAATGTATAGCCAGAAGCATTCACAGGTAATTGGTCCACCAGCACACAGAGACAATATGGCTAGGTTCCACAGTTTTCTCAATGAAATGAAATTCTGCGAGCTGCCCACTTGGTTTCCTTCCCATGCTTGTTGACTTCCAATTAGCAATATAGAATACTTGTGTCTTGAATAGAGAGTGCAGACGCGGTCATTACTATCCATTCTTGCTATTCAGGGTTTTGTCGACAGTCTAGTAGCATTAGCACCTTCTTGGAGGTTGTTATTAATGCAGAATCTCAGACCTAACTTCAGAATCCTTGTTTTTAACAAGGGATGAACATGCACATTAAAGTTTGAAAAGCAATGCCTTGGAGTCTAATCCTGAGACTATTATATCTCTAGGGTGAACTTAGATCATGGTGGTTCTCAGGAATCTGAAATTACCAGGAATCTGGTAATCTCAGAAATTACCAGGAATCTCAGACGAGGTGTACTGGATTCCAAACCTTATGATCAATCCTTCTTCATTAAAAGCTGTTTATTTACTTTCTATACTCTGCATTGTTGCCAAAAAGATTAAGGCAGCCTACAAAATATGTGTAATATAGTACTTTAAAGAGAATAATAATAGTAACAACAAATATTGGTATGATTAGAAATAAAGGTAAAGGGAAAATATGATAAGAAAAAGAAGTCACGAGGGAAGGAGGTACACAAACTCCATGCACAGAGACGCAGTGTCCATGTCTTCTTTCGCAATAAAAAAGATCATTGAATTTCCAAAAATTTAGTGCCAGGGACATCTTCACCTAATTTGAAGAACTGCCATGTCCCTGTCTTTGTGATGATAAAGCTTATATAAATTACCATGTTTCTTTCTTTCCTTAACTGCCAGGGAGCACAGGGCCAAATTTTGTGACAATCATGGAAACTATTTTAACCTTCACAACCAGAATATTTCCCTTTTCTTTCTTACAATACTTAAGACCATTTAAATCTTATTGTATATATACAAAATATATATAATATTTTAACTCAGTTCAAATCATCTTTGGAAAAGGTTTTTGGTAATGAATAATGTTGTTCAAAAAAGCAGAGATATTTCTTTGCCAACAAAGGTCCATCTAGTCAAGGCCATGGTTTTTCCAGTGGTCATGTATGGATGTGAGAGTTGGACTATAAAGAAAGCTGAGCGCCGAAGAATTGGTGCTTTTGAACTGTGGTGTTGGAAAAGACTTTTGAGAGTCCCTTGGACTGCAAGGAGATCACCAGTCCATCCTAAAGGAAATCTGTCCTGAGTATTCATTGGAAGGACAGATGTTGAAGCTGAGACTCCAATACTTTGGCCACCTGATGTGAAGAGCTGACTCATTTGTAAAGATCCTGATGCTCAGAAGGATTGAAGGAAGGAGGAGAAGGGGATGACAGAGGATGAGATGGTTGAATGGCATCACCGACTCAATGGATATGAGTTTGGGTAAACTCCGGGAGTTGGTGATGGACAGGGAGGCCTGGTGTGCTGCAGTTCATGGCGTCGCAAAGAGTTGGAAAACTGAGTGACTGAACTGAATGGAAGGACTATTGTATCAACATCTAATCAGTCAACATATATTGTTTATATTCTGTGTAATGTAAGAAATGATGAACTATGACTTTTCTATACCACTAAGCCAAGTGGGTTGCTCACATCCTGTTAACCAAACCCTAATTCAGTTAGTTTGAGCACTGAGGCATGAGCCTTGAAAGGTGAGTTCTAAGAGAGAGGATATGATCAAGGAATGAAAATGTTAAAAGCCATACGTAAAGAAATGAGTGAATGCAAAGTTGAACAAATTCAGACATATAGTTGTGTACAGTTCAGTTCAGTTCAGTCAGTTCAGTCGCTCAGTTGTGTCCGACTCTTTGCGACCCCATGAATCCCAGCACGCCAGGCCTCCCTGTCCATCACCAACTCCCAGAGTTCACTCAGACTCATGTCCATCGAGTCCGTGATGCCATCCAGCCATCTCATCCTCTGTCGTCCCCTTCTCCTCCTGCCCCCAATCCCTCCTAGCATCAAAGTCTTTTCCAATGAGTCAACTCTTTGCATGAGGTGACCAAAGTACTGGAGTTTCAGCTTTAGCATCATTCCTTCCAAAGAAACCCCAGGGCTGATCTCCTTCAGAATGGACTGGTTGGATCTCCTTGCAGTCCAAGGGACTCTCAAGAGTCTTCTCCAACACCACAGTTCAAAAGCATCAATTCTTCGGTGCTCAGCCTTCTTCACAGTCCAACTCTCACATCCATACATGACCACAGGAAAAATTACAGCCTTGACTAGACGGACCTTAGTCGGCAAAGTAATGTCTCTACTTTTGAATATACTATCTAGGTTGGTCATAACTTTTCTTCCAAGGAGTAAGCGTCTTTTAATTTAATGGCTGCAGTCGTCATCTCCAGTGATTTTGGAGCCCCCCAAAATAAAGTCTGACACTGTTTCCACTGTTTCCCCATCTATTTCCCATGGAGTGATGGGACTGGATGCCATGATCTTCGTTTTCCAAATGGTGAGCTTTAAGCCAACTTTTTCACTCTCCTCTTCACTTTCATCAAGAGGCTCTTTAGCTCCTCTTCACTTTCTGCCATAAGGGTGGTGTCATCTGCATATCTGAGGTTATTGATATTTCTCCCGGCAATCTTGATTCCAGCTTGTGTTTCTTCCAGTCCAGCGTTTCTCATGCTGTACTCTGCATAGAAGTTAAATAAGCAGGGTGACAATATACAGCCTTGATGCACTCCTTTTCCTATTTGGAACCAATCTGTTGTTCCATGTCCAGTTCTAACTATTGCTTCCTGACCTGCATACAGATTTCTCAAGAGGCAGGTCAGGTGGGCTGGTATTCCCATCTCTCTCAGAATTTTCCACAGTTTATTGTGATCCACACAGTCAAAGGCGTTGGCATAGTCAATAAAGCAGAAATACATGTTTTTCTGGAACTCTCTTGCTTTTTCCATGATCCAGCGGATGTTGGCAATTTGATCTCTGGTTTCTCTGCCTTTTCTAAAACCAGCTTGAACATCAGGAAGTTCACAGTTCACATATAGTTGAAGCCTGGCTTGGAGAATTTTGAGCATTACTTTACTAGCGTGTGAAATGAGTGCAATTGTGTAGTAGTTTGAGCATTCTTTGGCATTGCCTTTCTTTGGGATTGTAATGAAAACTGACCTTTTCTAGTCCTGCGGCCACTGCTGAGTTTTCCAAATTTGCTGGCATATTGAGTGCAACACTTTCACAGCCATCATCTTTCAGGATTTGAAATAGCTCCACTGGAATTCCTCACCTCCACTAGCTTTGTTCGTACCCACTAATTAATCTCTATGGATCAAGTCCCATGGTGTCTTTATGTCCAACCCACAGAGGTTGGATGCCACCATCAGAGTCCGCCATTTTCATTGTAAAAAAGGGGGTCCATCCACCAACCAGATTAGAGTCCTACAAGTGGTTCTCTCTCCTGCATAAAGATGTGTTCTTATGAGTGGCTGTGGCCATGGCCATGGGAAGAGGGAGTTAGACTACCAAGTACTGTGCCCAGTTGCAATCCCATCCATCTTAATACTTGAACATTGCCATGAAACTTCCATTCATTTAAGCATTTGGGTCTAAACTAAATATAGATTGAGCAACGTCATTGTTTTCACTATTTTTCTGCATTCACTCTTTGGATGAATGAGATGTTTGTGATAGATTTTGGGGTATGGAGAGGGCATTAAGGTTGAAAAGCTTGAGGGCTTTGGAGAAAAAAGGAGATTGGTGAAGGAGGTGGTGTTGAGAGATAGGAGGAGGAGAAATGAGAATTTTCTTATTAAGTACTTTCTGACTTTCCAGATCAGAAAGTGTTAGTTTTCTCTTATCTACCTATTTCTTATTTATTTGTTTGTTTTTCTTGTTTGCAAGGCAGTTGTTTTTCAGGTAGACAGAGGATTTTTCAGAATCTCAACAACCTCAATACAGATCTACTTTCCTTATATCCGTATATTTCCAACTCAGTTTTGTAAGTTAAGTTTTGGGAATCAGTCTTCATTTTAGTGTTTTGTTTTTTGTTTTTTGTTTTTGCTGGTAGCCAATTGTGTTGAACATTAATGTAATTGAAACTATCCTTTTTTAAACCTGTAAATAATTCAATTTTGTTTTCTCTAGTATTGACCCTTAAAGAATACTAATTTCAAAATATTAATAATACAATGCACAAAATAATAATAATGCAACACACATCAAAACTATGAATTTAAGATCACATATGTGATCTGAGTAAAGGATATACAGCGTTTTCCTGTATACTTTTCATGTGAATAATTACTAATGTGTCCCCGTGGACAGAGGAGCCTGGCAGCTATCGTCCATGGGGCTGCAAGAGTCAGACATGACTTAGTGACTAAACCACCACCACCACATAATAAATACTGAGTAATTTGGCTTTATTTTTTTATATTACATTGTAATGATCTTCTATTTTCATTGTAGAATTTTCATTAAATGTCAGTATTTTACTAAAGTTCCAGTATTAACATTGTTAATGCATGTTTCATGATGTTCAGGTTTCTTGAAAGTTGTAAATACAACTGTAAACCAAATCTATATAGAAGTCTGACAACTATTGTTATTTCCACTGTTGAATAATACGTATTTTATAATTGATGGTTTTCAACTTGTCATGTTTTGCCTTGTTATACCTTGAATGTTTTTCAGTTTTCCTTAATTTTTGTAGTATTGACACCCTACTCTCTCATTTTATTTGTTAATGATGAAATGAAATAAGATAATTTTTATTTAATTATCTTATTGGACAAGATCTTCTCAATCTGGGCTGCACAGTACAAACACCGGGGGGAGCTTTTAAAAATCCAAAAGCCCATGCCACACCCCAGATTAAGTTAGAATCTCTGGGGTTTGGACCCAGGTATCAGAATTTTTTAAACTTCCCCAGCTGGTTTGGGGAACCAGTAGATGGGACAGAAAAGCACATTTGCTCTGATATACTTCTGATGGCCCCTAGTAGATTCTGCAAAAGATTCCATGCCTCAGGCTTCATGCCCATTTGGTGTGTTTCTGTCCTGCTTCCTAAATCAATTTCAAGCCAATAATAGTTTGAAACAGTGTAGAAGACAGAGGATGTATTTTAGAATAAGTTTTACCTAACAGAGTCATTGGGTTCTTACAGTACATGGAATTCCAAGCTTCGGGTCTGTTTGCAGGCATAATTGATTGCATCTGAAGTTCATTATCAGTGCTCTGTTTATGAAATACCCAAATAAGCATTCCACTGAATTAACATTCAGCACTCAAATTGAGTCTGCTATTCAGAGATCATGTTTGTGAACCCACAGGGCAGGCATATATACAGGAAAGAAAATAGAAGCAGATACATAGATTTATATATAGCATTTTTCCTGGAAGCCCAGAAGAATTGGTTAGTCTAGGTTGGTGCTAAGAGCCCTCAAATTGGGGGCGGAAGCCTGAACTTTCCCTCTACCTCTGTGTCTGCTTCTGCCTGAAGATTCTGTCATCTTTATTGTGCAGACAGTTAAAAATGTAAAATCAGGTGTGATTGATTTCTCCTCTCTTCACCGCCCACATTTTTTTTTTTAAGTGCAGAATCTCTGGATAAATATCCTTAAGTAAGAAAGTTTAAGTGCCTCCCCTGACAGTTGCAAATAATTTTATACAATAGGCAGACAGACAAATTGTGCTGATTGTCTGTATTTCTTTAAAAAAAAAAAAAAAGAGGAGCGAGGGAGAGAAAGTCTGGCCTGGAGACTAGAGTAAATCACAAAAGTGATCTCAAGTGAACAGAGATAGATTTCTGGAATACGGTGTGCAATGAAACTACTGACCTCTTATGCACGGGTTCATGTCTTTTTCTACAGAAACAGATGGGTAATAGCATAATGCCGAAATCATGCTCTACATAATATGGACCTAGTGATTGCAGACCTGATTGCTTGCCATATGGTTGCTGAAGGGTTGAAGAGAAAATGGGATGATATGCAAACCCTTAAAAGCAACATTTTTATTGAATGGCCATTACATTAAAACCCAAACTCTGCAAATGAAGGCAAGAACTGTGGTGAATAATGATGAAATAACGAAGTGATAAAAGCAGCAGCAGCGTCGTATGTATTTGGTTTTCGATATGCAAACTCAGGGCAGACTTATTTTTGTCCCTTTCCCTAGCGTTATTATGAGCATTAGGAGGTGAGGTGGTGCGACATAAATGCCTTTAGGGCAGAAATACTGTATCTGTGGAGCATCGCCGCATTCACTAGGTCAGAGAAAGAAGAAAATAATCACTTGTCCCAGAGGAACTGAATTTGACTCAAAAGCTACCTGCAGTATGTGCCTAACCTCTGTGAAGTTCAGTCTATCAGCAAGAAGCTCGTAGTAAAAGCCTGGTTGAGAGTCCAGTGTGATAATGCAAATTGAAGATGCTTGTTTACTTTTTGCCTTTGAATTTCCTCCCGCAGATTTTGCTGCCGCTTCACTGTTGGCAAGCAGGTGGACGAGGAAAGGTGGATGCGGTTTCCCAGAGTGTATTACAGTTCAGCTGAGCAGTTGTGATCTGTTTTGCTCTGAGTTTTGTTTTTATTGGGTTACCAGGAACAGATAGGATTTTTTTTCTTCTTTAAAGAACTGTATTTTATTAGCTGGCTTCACATTTGTATACACTTCATTTCCTGTCTCCTTAATGAATGTTTTTCAATCATGTAAAAATCATAAGAATTTGCTTTCTTAGAAATGGAACTCAAATACATTAAACTAAACCCACTAAGAGTGTGTGGAGGGTAATGAGGTGAGAGGTAAAAATTCAGTCCTTCAGTGAGAAATCTGAAGCATCTAATTTTATTTTAGCATGTCAGAGCTACTGATCAGGACCAAGCCACCAAACTTAGTATATATTATTTTGTTCATAAATGTATGGGGATTTGGAGAATTATATTTCCCAGTGCTTACCTAAGAAGGGTTAGTCTTCAAGAAATGTGTGGGGTTTTTTTAAGCCCACAAATAGCAATTTGCTGTTAATTAACTTCCTTATTAAACTCTGTTTTTTCAGTTCCTAAGTGGTAAACTGTAGCATGAGCAGTTGGAGTAGTTGTTTTTGCTTTCCTTACATCTCATTTCTTCTGAACAAGTCTTCTGCTTTAATTCATATTCCAGAAGCAGAAACGTTCCATGAGAGTTTTCAAGTTCAAGTTGGAAAGGGTTTGAGGCCTGTTGTATAAACATTGTACTTGCCCCTTGTTTATAAAAAGTTTATTTGGAGGAAGAGGTTGATGGCTAATATGAGGTTTCAGGCTGTTCTTTGGTTTACCTTGATTCTTGTCCTTAGTTGTAAGTATTATTAAGAGTTTATTTGTCATGGTGGAACTGTTAGATCCACTCTCAAGCTTAGTGATAGCTTAGTTCAGGGCTTCTCAAACTGGAGGGCCAGTTAAAGCACAAAGCCCTGCACCCCTCCCCTAGAATTTCTGCTTCAGTGGATCTCTGCAGGGTGAATTGTAATTGGCATTTCTAACAATTTCCCAGTTGCTATTTTATGCTACTGATCCCTGAGATGATGCCTTGAGAATAACTGGTTATGTTTTTAGCATCTAGGGCTCATGCAGAAACCTTAGCCCCATAAAAATTCCTGATTTGAGCAGGGAAAGAGTATCGTGTTATTGTTTAGTTGCTAAGTCATGTCCGACTCTTTTGCTCTGACACTTGTGACCCCATGGACCATAGCCCGTCAGGCGTCTCTGTCCATGAGACTTTCCAGGCAAGAATACTGGAGTGGGTTGCCATTTCCCTCTCCAGGGGATCTTCCTGATCCAAGGATTGAACCTGTGTCTTCTGCATTGCAGGTAGATTCTTTACCACTGAACCACCAGGGAAGCCCAGAAAAAGTTTTGCAAAACTTCAATTTATTTGATGTTTTAAACCTAACAGCCTGCACACCTAAGGCAAAGAATGAAGCCACACTGAGAAGGAACAAGATAACTTTGTCCCAAGTAGGAGTGGAGGTAGAGGTGGAGTCACGTTAGCCCCATGAGCTGGAACCACGTTTCTTCACTGCCGAAAGCAATCAGCCAGGTCTGCATCCTGTGACAATCGCCATCGCTTAGGTTTGGTAGCTGAGACCTGTGCACCTTAGAAATCTCATTTGCTTTTACAGGACGAGTAAGAGTTTCTATAGCAGTGCTCAAAGAATTCTCATCCACTTAAATGAATCCTGGCATTTCATCAGCCTCATTGTTTTTATTGCTTTCTGTGTCCTAAAGACATATGACAAGCATAGTATAGTATTTAAGACATTTTATGTATGGCAAAAGAGTCTCCCCCGCATCTAGTGATGAGAAGCATTTTCTTCCTGCCTAAAAAGCTGATTTTTATACAGCTTGACTAGTGTCATATCTCCCGTGTGGCAGAAATAAGTTTTGCATAACTTTTAAGAGCCCAGGCTGACCTATTTAACAGATACCTGGTGCTACATAATGTATTTAGGTCAAGTATTGTGTTTGAGCTCGTCATCACTCTTGTACCAGGCTTGCTCTCTGTGAAAACCTCAGGTATATCACAGATACGGATGTAGGCCAAGAGATGTTGCCTGATATCAAAATGTAATAAATCTCTCTATAACGTAATTATCATGTCACCCAATCCTACCACCAGAGTTAAAAAGGAATCTAAGATTTTAATGAAATATCTGCCCTACTGGTTTTACTTGAAGGCATTCACGATGCTGCTATTAACACGGTGCTGTGACTGGGAACCTGGAAAGTTTCGGTGCAGTTAAAATGCTTTTGAAATGTCATTTCTATTTGGAATGCTTTTCTTTAAAAATTAAAAGAAAATGGTGGTCTGCTATCATTTGGAGGTAACTTCTTACTGAAGTGGAATGATTAAGTTTTGACACATGTCTCTCAGGGTTGGGATTTTTTTTTTTCCCTAGCAGAGATTTCTCAGGTAAAGGTTGAAGCCTGAATATGGGCAGTGTCATTATCTTAATATGTTGGAAGATGAATCCATCCATCTTATAACAATACTTCATTGCCTCTGAGGATCTTAAATTATATAAAAGTACATGGAAATTTGAAATGAGATGTTGAGAAAATGCAATTCAAAATTTTTTCAAAGCTAGCTTTTAACATGTATTTATCTGATACATTCCCTCTGTATAAATGGAGAGTGTTGATGATTTTTTTTTTTTAAAGAATTGGTGAGAATAGTATCTTTTTTTTTTTTTGGTTTTCACGCTGCTCTTCCTGTTCTCTGAGATACTTAAACACGTGTTTTAAGCTTCAGGTCAACCACATCTGGAGAGGATAAGAAGAAAAGCTTCTAATTTAATTCTTTAGCTTTGGTATGTAAGACACTGTTATTCCCATTTTCTTAGTCACAAACTAAGATCCACTTGCCTCTGAGTGTAAATCCATTATCTACCATAGGTTGGAAATCAGCTCTCCTGCCTCATCCTGTAGTTATACCTTAGCTGTAGTACCAAGGCTATAAAATCAGTAGGTCTCAACCCTGGCTGCACATTAGAGTCACCTGGGGAGCTTTTGAAAAAAAAAAACGAAAACAAAAACAACCAGTGCCTGGGCCCCACCCCACCCCATTAACTCCGTATCCTTGGGGAAGAAGCCTGGGCAAGGATTTTTTTTAAAGCTCCCAAGGTGATTCCAATTGTGCAGCCAGGGTTGAGAACCACAGTTAAAAATTAAACAACATATAACATCACATATGTTATTTAAACAATGCATATATTGTTTAAAAATAAACAACATATACGTTATTAGTGACTGGACAGCAACAGCAACACAAGATCACCCTCATCTATATAGGAACCCCCTTTTAGCATCCACAACTCTAGTCACAAATGGCTGTTCTTAAACAAGTGAAAATTCATTATATACACGGAAGGAAAGAGAATCCGTGGTATGAAATTCCTTTTTGTAACCTACTTACACAGAGAATAAGGTGCTTGGCCAAGGCTTGAGAGCAGTAGCTCTGACCAAGAGTTATGAATATGAAAACCACGACTGCACTGAGGGGCTTTCCCTTGCCTTTGATTTAGAACGAGAACCAGTGAGACAGGACACAAACTCACAAAGCCAGACAAGGGACTCAGCCACTCTCTGCCCTCATCATCATCTATAAGATGGTGATAGGAATAGGGTGGCTATGAGACTTGAATTAAAAATATTACTTATTGACATACTGAAGGCATGAAAAAAGTGTTTTAATATAAACAGTTAAGGATCAGACTTTCTGCTTTTAGGCCAAATGCTGAAACTATAAATTTGTCTCTCATTACTTTTGTTTTTGTCTACCAAAGGGATAGATTAAAATGGATTGCAATAGGTATTTTATGCATCTTAAAACTAGATGTAAGTGACCTTTAAATGAGCTATTCCTGGGATTATTTGGGTATCTCAATTATCACAGCTACTTGAGAAATGAATTCCTCCTCCTTTTTCACTTTCTAGTACTATTTTTCCTGGGTGAATATGATGTCATTACAGCTTAATATTGTATTGCAGTAATTGTGGGAGAAGGCCTTTTGGGGAATAGGGACATGTCCAAGAATGTTCCCCTGGAGAAGGGCATGGCAACCCACTCCAGTATTCTTGCCTGGAGAATCCAATGGACAGAGGAGTCTGGCAGGCTACAATCCATAGGGTAGCAAAGAGTCAGACATGACTGAGCAACTGAGCGCACGCGTCATGAGTTTTACTTTGTGCTTAGTGGTCTTGGTCTAGTGAATGAGGGATTCTTTGTGGGAGAGACTCCTCCCAATCCTATCCACTGCTCTTCATCATCTTACTTTGGTTTTAGAAACCTGCACATTTTCGTCTGTAGAAAGTAAATACATATTTATTTTGTGTATTTTTTCTTTACTGTGTTTTTTTGTTATTGAAATTTGAGCACATTTCTTATTAAATGTTATTAATTACATAATTATTTAACCATCATTTATCAACCCTTGGTGGTGGTATTGCTAAGTTGTGTCTGACTCTTTGTGGACCCCATGGATTGCTGCACACCAGGCTTCTCTGTCCTTCACTATCTCCTAGGCTTTGCTCAGATTCATGTCCATTGAGTCAGTGATTCTATCTCACCATTTCATTCTCTGCCACCCCTTTCTCCTTTTGCCTTCACGCTTTCCAAAAACAGGGGCTTTTCCAATGAGTTGACCTGAATCATTAATAATTTATCACCTGCATATTTTACTTTACTGGTAATTCATCATCTTTTCTTTTAAAAGTACTAGTAAATTTACTGGCACTTTCAAAATAAAAGAAATCTAGCAAATTTTATTGACCTTATTACATTGTTAGTTGTGTGTACGTGTGCATGTGTAAAATTCAGCTTTTACATGGCTTATTTCTAATGTCCTGACCTACAGTCCGATAAATTGGTAGATTTATTATTCTTAAAAGTGCAGTTAAATGGCGTGTACAATTTTTTTTTTTCTTTCAAGAATGAGGTTTAATTTTCTTTTATGATCATGACAAGATTTTTACAAATACAGATGCTTTTACATCATTTCATTTAGATAATTTATAGTAATATGCCCCTTTACTCTATAATCTTTCAATTTGGAAGAAAAAGCTACATCTAAGTGAAATGGGTACTTTGAGACTTAGACATTCAAAAGCATTCCCTAAATATCAAACTTGTTTTTATGTAACTGTACTAACGACCCCAGTCTGAGAATCCATGTATTAATTTATGGGATGCTATTGCATTAAACCTTTCAGGGTCAGAGTAGGGAAAAACCATACCGTTACAGGAGAAAAGTCATTCCACGTGGTACTCCTTCCTACTCATCTCTTTGCCCCATTCCCAAGGCTGCATCTAGGAGTCTTCATTTTGATTAACAGCCTTTCTTAGGAAGTGGGAGGCAGAGACTAAGATGCTAAACTCTCTCTGAAGTGTGTGCTAAATGATTCACAACAGTGTGAATGAATCAATTTCTGCAAGCATTCCTAACCTTTTAAATATGTAGTCTGCCAAGTCTTTGTTGGGTTACATTCAATTTAAAAAAAAAGCACCTTTCTCCCTGGCACCTCTTTCTACACAACCCCCCAACATGCAAGCTTTCTTCTGTGTATTGGCTTCATTTTGCTTGCTCTGGAGATAAACAATGTTTTGGAGAATGATCTAACATTAATTTTTATTTATATTTAAATGTCTTGGGGTCTGCCTCTTTTATTTTTATCTTCACTATTACTATTGGGGTTCATTTTAGTGGCCCCAAATATTTATTTTAAGAAAGTGCCAGAAATTAGAGAAATTGAGTTTGGGCTCATCTCTGTTGGTGCACAAATATGTGTGATGCTAAGAGGGATTACCTTGTCCCAGATGGAAGTGAATTATCTTTTTCTGAGGGAAAATAAGTCAACAGCAAATTTATAGTTTACACTTAGCTAATTTTGTATTCAGGCTTCCCTGGTGGCTTAGCAGTAAAGAATCCTCCTGCCAATACAGGAGACAGGAGTTCAGTCCCTGGGTTGAGAAGATCCTCTGGAGAAGAGAATGGCAACCCATTCCATTATTCTTGCCTGGGAAAAGCCAGGGACAGAGGAGCCTGGCAGGCTAGAGTCCATGGGGTCACAAAAGAGTTGGACATGACTTAGCGACTAAACGACGGAGCTGTGCATTTAGGCAAAGGTTACTCCATTTTTAGATGAATAAAGAGTGAGAGTCCATTCTCAAAACTTATCTGAGATCCAAGTCTCATCTCCAGATGGTATGATTTAATGGATGTGTTAATTGCTCAGTCATGTTTGACTGTGACCCCATGCACTGTAACCTGCCTGTCTCCCCTGTCTGTGGGATTTCCCAGGCAAGAATACTGGAGTGGGTTGCCATTTCCTTCTCCAGGGGATCTTCCCAACCCAGGGATTGAGCCCACATCTCCTGTGTCTCTTGCACTGCAGGCGGATTCTTTACCATCCGAGCCACCAGGGAATGCCTACAGGGTCCCTGTCTATGTAAAGGCAGCTGGTGGCTGTATTTCAAGGACAGTAACATCAGTGCTGAGGAGTTGACTTTTATTCTGAGTGGTGATGTTTTCCCCTCATATAGGAGTACCTTTCAAGGTAGGCATTATGGTTTTAAATCAAGGAATTGGGTGATAACTTATATATAAGTTAGGAACAGTCAAGCCTACCATAATCTAGTTGTCTAGGCTAGACAAAAGATTTAGTAGATGGGAGATTATAAACAACATACAAAAATAGTTCAAAGACTAGTGTTCACCAGAACTGATGGTTTCAAGGTCTGGTCTGCAGACACCTGCAACAGAATTACCTAGAGTACTTCCTAAACAGAGATTCCTGCTGGTGCTGCTCCTAAGTTGCTTCAGTCGTGTCTGACTCTGTGTGACCCCATAGATGGCAGTCCACCAGGCTTCCCTGTCCCTGGGATGCTCCAGGCAAGAACACTGAGATTCCTGGCCTGTCCTCAAATCTACTGAATCCAAGATTCCTGGGATGAGGCCCAGAAACTATATTCACCAGGCTCCCTGGGTTAAACTATTTTCAAAGTTGAAAACACTGTTGTTGCATTTGCCCATTCACTTTGCCATCTCTATTAATTTTTGCAAATAATCATTCAATCCCATTGCACAAAAAGGATATTTGTTCTGAGGAAGGGAAGATGAGCTATTAGGTAGTTATCTTTATAGGGAAAGAGCAAGAAAGATTGAACATTAAATACAAATTATTTTTTAAAAATTACTCATGAAAATGAAAGGATGTTGATTAGGAAAAAAAATTAAAGCCATATTAACTCATGAAGGTTTGTGGTTTGAGCCTGATATCTTCATATTCTCCCCAAGGTCATCCCTCTCTCTCTCTCCTCCGCCTTCTTCTGTATCACACTATTGTGAAGTGTCTTAAAATTTGTGCTCTGAAAGTTATTGAAGAAAAGTTTTCTTTTTGTGGCAAGTAGTCATCATACTAAGTAGCACCAGGGGATTTTAGAGAGAAGACTCAGAGAATCTCACCTAGACATAAACAATGGAGAATATCAATGCTTTTTGTAAGAATACAAGACACCATGGTATTTATGTTGGAGTGCAGTAGGATCCGATTATATTTTGAAAAGAAACCTGAAAGTTTGTTGGTTTCTCAATAATATACAGTTTTCTTTTTTCTTCTTCATTTCACAACTTACACAGATGTACATTTGAGTTGGTTTCTTGCAGTCAGCAGGGATATTTCCTGTTGGATGAAAAATGGGAGTTAATGATTGGTTAAGCTGTGACACTCTGATGGGTTTAGAAGGGAAAGTCTGAATTGGTGGTAGGTTACTATTCATATAATAAGAGAGAATTCTGTTTTTTCTTTTTTTCCCACATCCATGCCAGGTGAAGGCTTCTTTGTATCTCCCATGCATACTACTGTGGTCAAATTATAAACTACCCCCATCAATGCCATACAGATTTTATTCTTTGAACAATCAAGGCCAAGAAGCCCAAAAATCGCATTTAGGTGGCCTCCGTGTGTGTCCTGGTTACTTTTCCTGTGCACTGATTGTTTTATGGGTGAGACTGGGTGAAGTTGCTGTCACTTATCTGTTAGCAGCAGGAGTCATCCTTCCGTTAAGAGAGAGGAAGACAGTGGTACCTTGAAATCTTGGGTCAGATTTCCTAGCAGCAGAGTTCAAGACCAGGAAGCACTGAGGAGGAGACAGGAGTGAGGAAGTGGCACAGGGCAAGTGGCTTCAGCTAGAGGGTAGCTTCAACTTACCCCACAGAGTTGATGTCCCTCGCTTCAAAGGAGCTGGCTTTTCCCCATGTCAGGCAGTCTTTGTATGGGTTGGAAGGGAGGAGGTTCAAACCTCTCTGGTAAAGTGGATCCTGAAGGCTGAGGACAATTCTGCAGAAAAGAGGGCAGCTGAGGCTCTTGAGCCGCTAATACTCCCAGCAGTTGGGGGAGGGCTGCCCCCGGGGGACAGAGGTCTGGGTGGAGTAACAACAGCATCCATCTTCTGCTTTTTGTCTCTTACCTTTCCAATCCCTGCTTTACTTTGTGTTCACCGTGCTAGCCTTCTCTTCAGAAACCATCTCAGGCTCCTCGCTGCCCAGAGAACACACTCGCAATTTTCTATTATTCCCATCTTTTTTATTTCCAGTCTTTGTCTCATGGCTCTTGCTACTCTCCCTGGAAAAATAATCCACCTTGTCCTGCACATGTTTCATGAATCCTTCCTTTCCTCTCTACCTGATATACTTCCTTGCTCATCTCATCTCCAATGCTTTCTTACTTAAACCTAGAATTTTGAGTCAGCAGAACTGTAGAGTCCCCATTCGAATACATTTTTCTTTGGGTGAGTTATTTCTCATGTTTGACTATTCACCTCTACATGGGGCTTTTTGGTTCATAAACTGAAGTGTGATTTTGCATTTTAAAGCTTTATAGTGCGTTCATGCTCAGTTGTTCAGTCGTGTCCAGCTCTTTGCAATGCCGCCAGGCTCCTCTGTCCATTTTCCAGGCAAAAATACTGGAGTAGGTTGCCATTTCCTTTTCCAGGGGGTCTTTCAACCCAGGATCAAACCCATGTCTCCTGAATTGGTGGGCAGATTCTTTACTGCTGTGCCATCTGGGAAGCCCCTCTTGCCCACTTGCCCATAGTACTCACTTAATAAAGGAATCTACCCATAAAGACTACTGTGTTCCCTCTGTCTTATGAACTTTCTTGTATTTATTGTGTCAACTGTTTGGTATTTATCATAACTACACTGGAATTATGATGCAATGTTACCTTTGACACACCATCTTCTTTACTAGCCTGTAAGCTTTCCAAAGGCAGGTACCATTGCTTGACCATCCTCTACAATGGCTGACACAAGGAGTTCCCTGGAGGTTTGTAAATTAACATGCTCGATAATGATAACTTGTATCTGGACCACAAAAGTGTAGAAAGCAAGAGAGTTTTAAGCCTGAATGATTACAGTTGAAAAATCTAAGTAAGTTTAGGTCTATAGTTCAAACAGAAACTTAGAAGCTGATTGTGATATATAATGAATAGTGATGAAAAGCTCACAGAAAATGGAACCTTTTATGGATGCAAGGGACCTCTAATCCAACTATGTGTTTAAGAAATGAATGGTTCTAGTAACTGATATATTAGGGAAGAAGTCCCAAAAAAGTAATCTCCCAAATACTTGCACTGTTCACATTTATCAAATTATAGCCAAATAAAATGTGCTTTTAAAAACATTTTCAATTTCCTTAGAATCTTTCTTTGAGTTAGTATTGTATACCCTTCTTTCAAAACTGGAATATTTAGTTAAGATAGCTGATTGAAACTATATGCCAAGATGATTAGAATCAGTAGGCTAATTATAAAAGGCAGCGGTATTAGGAATGATTATTTATTCTGTTCATGATGGCTAGAGTTTATTGTTTTTTAAGTGTATTCCATCATGCCCTAAGGATTTTTATAGAAAACACTTCTTAGCAATCCTGACTTTCATGATCTCACTCCATGCACTGGGCTTGTACAAGTGGCTATTGAATACCAGCCAAAATGATCCACTTTTTATCACAAGATGGCAAACTTCATTCAATATGGTTCTATCTTGAAATATCTGTTTTCTGCTACTGGTAAAATACCAATGACATATGAGGTAGTAAGCATTCATTGAACACTTTAAGATAAGTAGTTCAGGCTTTAAAAATCTAAAACTTGGGATGGTGCTAAAAAAAATACAAGTGGACCATATCACAGTAAACTAAACTTACTCATTTTTCTCCTTTACCTCACACCATAACTCTAAATACAGAGATGGGGAGAAAAAGAAATTGTGAGCCCTAGAGGAATGTCTAATTAGCCTGACTATTCCTACTATAGTTGACAATTTATCTCCTTTTAAAACAATCCATGGTTTATGTGTGTTTCTCAGCTGAAACTTGGAGATGAGAAAAGATAGAATATTTGGAATGTCATACACAAGAAAGCATTTCTGTCAAACATATTATTGAAGCTGGAAAAAAATGAAATTGAAACAAAGAACACCTGCTACTTTAACTCATTTTAAAAAAACATAATGCTCTTTACTTGCTGACTGGAAATATTGTATTTTCAGAGAAGAGAAAGTGCTAATCTAAATGGGAAAAATATAATGACTCACTATGCAATGAAATGAAATCAGAAATATTTTATATTGAGTATTTCAGTTTGTGGAAGGTTAGGTAGTTTGTATGAAAAAGGTTTTACTCATCAGGTGGTGAATATTTCACAAATTGCAGTAAAGAGAATAAAATCAGCTTGTCACTAAAAAATTTTTTTATTGACATCTTTAGCTTGTCTTCATGCCAGTAATTAAACTGCTAATTATGTGTTTCTGTTACTGTGGTCATGCTTTTATCGCATAATTGCTTCAAGTTTCACTCAAATCACTAACAATATTTATTTAACCTTTTTGTGCGTTAGATAAATTTTAATATATAAAAGCTTTGGAACGAGTTCATTGACTTTGTTTTGATTAGCAAAATCAAAGGAATTCTAACCTTTCTTATAGTTACATGGGTTCGGTCACATTTTCAATGAGTTGCTGATAATTATTAATTCAAGCAGTAGCAATCACTGAAAGACCAACTGAAATAGAAGAGAAAAAAATATAAAGAAAACTTTTCAAAAATTCAGTGTCCATTCCAGAGAAATAAAATGATCTTTCTTAGAGTAATCAGGAATATAAAATTAATAATTTGATCCTTCATATGTGCCTGAAGTTTAACAACAAATATTTGATTAAATTGTGGCTAATTCAGTTACTGAACTTCCCCTCTCCTTTTGAATGTAGGCATCATTTTTGTCAGTGTTTCAATGTATTCATAATTTTTCCCATTTGTTTATTATTTTATGCAAACCATAAGAGACATTTTTCTCAGTGAAGATTGCCTCTTTATTTTATTTTGAAATATTTGTATATTTATTTCATTAAATGAGATAATGCTTTTTCTTATTAACATAATTTCCAGTACATTAAACATATTTCTCCACAGACAGAAGAGAGGAATCAAATTAAATGACAGCTAAATCACTTGCAGCAATTTCAACTGTTAAAAGAAATAAGTGTCTCTGTTTTCTTTGTGATCACAAGATGTGCTGTAAAGGGAAATGAAATACTAAAGAAAGAAGGGAAAACATAAAGAAATAATGACTGTCTTATTGCAGTAATACCACTGAGAGAAGAAAAATTCACTACAAATAAAAGGAAAAATAATATAGTGGATTTGAAAGTTACCAAAATTCATTTCTTATTGATGAGTTCAGTGGAAGCCTAATACTAAGTAAACTGATGAAAAAAAAAATCAATGCAATAAACTATGAATGATGAAAGTTGAAATAAATACTTTGTGTATAGAGGACCATTATTCTAAATGTCTTTAATTTTTTAATAATTCATATCCTTATGTTTATAAAAAAGGAGTTATTGCTTGGTGGACTCAAAAGCCATGTAAAAAGCATCTACCAGAATCTCATATTTAATAATAAATCCAAATGATATTGGTGACATTATGGTTTTTAGTCTCATGTCCTGACTTTGACAGAAGTGCATTAGGGGTGGTGAACCTGACTTTTAAAAAATGGTGCTGATAAATGATGCTGGTGCATTTATGCAGCATACTTTCTCCATCAGGGATAAACTGCTTTCCAAAAAGACAATTTTTGAGATACTTAGTTCACAAACATACTGTACAGTATGCTTGTGAATATGTTGGGAAACAGCAATGACACTGAAAAAATTCATTCTTGCCCCTCACATAACTGTACGCATGCATATGTTTGTCTTGTCTTTATGTATGTGATGTTATACTGGCCAATTTGTTAATGTGTTCAAATCAGAGCATATAGATTACGTGGATCTGTGTATTTGCAAGTGAGATTATCCGTTTGTTTTCTCACATTTCATACATCATTAAAAAAATAACTAGTTAATTTGATGAATTCAATCAGAAGGCAATCAATTCAATATGGGGGAGAAAAATCACTGGAGCCACTTCTCCTGAACTGATTTTGACTGAATTAGCCTTCTCATACAGTTGATCTTAAAGCCTTCTCAGACTCCTCCCTCTCCTCCCTCTCCTCGTTGTCATGTCCCCCAGTCAGTTTGCACCCTGATCCCTCCCTCTCTCTCTTTCCTTTTGGGCCCCCCCTCCATCTTCCTTCTGCCTTTCCCTTTTCTTCTTCCCTCGGACGTGCTGAGAAAACCTCTCCACCTGCCCCCTGCCCTCTGTCCCCTCCCACCACACACAAAGCTTCTCCTGTCCCACTGGTGGATGGGGGAAGATACAGATTCTAAGGCTAGTTTTTCTGTTTTTGAATTACAGAGATTTGGAACTATTACTTTGCTGGAAACATCTGACTGCCGGTTTAGAACGTGACTCCAGATAATAATTGTGATTTTTCTACTCCTAGAGACCTCTTCTTCCCAAAGGTTCTCGGGTCTCTCTGCTCAGTATACACTTTCCGACCATCCCTGGGATTGTTTTCTTCTCAGCCCTGCATCCTTGTGAGGGTGTAGCATCCTTATGCTAACCAGAAGCTGGTGCTTAGTCTCTGTAGCTGTGAATGCGTTTGTGAGGCCGGTTCTATATATACACATGCATATATACACACCAACAAATTAAATGGATCTGGGAAAACACCCTTCTCCTCAGAGTCATATCAAGCAGTGTGGAGCTGCAGAGCCACCGGTCTTCTAAGGGACAGGGGAGGGCTGGCATAGGGACAGGGCTCTGTGGATGTTCAGGAATCCTTTTGTGTGCCTACTTTGGAAATACTTCTTATCTTTCATTTAGAATGCAGGGGAAAAGGCAAAAGTGCAGGCCACATGCACAAGACTTTGAATTATGCATTAAGCTGATAATGCCCCAGAATGCAAGCTTATGTCAATAAACAGCTAGGCTGGTGGGAGGAAGGAGGTCACTTCACCTATGCTGAGGGTACCACATAGGGAGAGCTCTACAGGAGGCCTGGGCAAAGGGTGAAAGGAAGTTCATGTGCTTTTAGCTTGCTCCAATGAAGAAGCAAGGAGTAAGTTAATATTGAAATTATTGTTTAATGCTTATTTACCTTTAAATTGGTTTAGCCAGGATAACAAGACTGTTTCCAGCGTGGGCCCTGTGTGTGCATGTATGCATTTGTGGCAGGGTTAGCCCTTCTGTGGAATCTTACTTAAAGAGATTCTGTCCAGGAGAGAAATTCATTTGGATGCTTTAATGGGACCTATAAACTCTTTAAAAAGGCAAGATTTTTCGAGATGAAATTTGGTAAAATACATAATAAAACATTCAGGGTTTTGTTTCAGCAGATATCCCTTCCTGATTAATATGTAGCCAAAAAGCAAAGAAGCAGAAGGATTAAAAGAAGGCTATAAATTACTCCCTGACCCATGATGCAGCACTTCCCAGTGCTGATGGAGATGAATTCATTCATCTTTGCATTGCTCCTTGTGCTTTAAGTAAAATGCATCCACAGATATGATCATTTTCTACTATGAGAAATTAGTACATGTGGTGCATGTACACAGACACACACACGATTTTTAAAAAAATATTTAGTGTTATCTCCCAAGTGTCTGGGAGCAGGGACCTTAGGATATGAACAACTGAACCTTTGCCTTTTTCCTCACCAAAAAAGAGAGAAGAAATTACATGTGAATTTCATCATTTTCCTACTTTTAAACAGTAATTTGCAGCCCCAGGTTCTGCTAATCAGAAGCTGGTGCTTAGTCTCTGTAGCTGTGAATGTGTTCGTGAGGCTGATTCTATATGCACACATGCATATATACACACACCAACAAATTAAAAACGGATCTGGGAAAACACCCTTCTCCTCAGAGAGTCATATCAAGCAGTGTTTAAATTAAATAATTTGCAGAGTGTGGGGAATAAAGCTTTTGTAGCAGTATCTGGAGATTATCTTCCCTTGGGAAATTCTTGCCATTTAGTCCAATCTGGTGCATGCCAATGAGATGCACAAGCTGCATACACACAGTGGTAGATAGATTTTATTTTCCATCTCAATTTTATTCATTTCTTTGGGTTATCTGCCATTTTGTGTTCCTGTTGAAAAATTAAAAGAAAAAAAAGGGGGTGGCAAACCTCTTGTGAAAGGTTGAGGTCATTAAGATCCAAACAAAAGCGAGGAAAGATTATTAGTGAGCAGCAATGAGGGGAGGCTGACTTCTCCTGGAGTAAAGCCAGTTTTCCCACAGCTCCTAGGGGAACATGGCTGTGATCCAGAGGAGAACGTTCCAGCACAGGTCAGTGTTTGATTTTGCTCCCAGAACCATTGACTGATGGCAAAAGAGGAGACATTGCTGTGATGAGGTAATGTGAGTGGGGAAACCACAAGTAGAAGAAATGAGTTGATTTCTTGTTACTTTTCCTGTTGAACCAATATGTAACCTGAACTGGATGCTAAGGATACGTTCACCATTTAGAACCTCATACTGTGTCTCTAGTTAACTCATTTCTCTATGGTCAGATATTTCTAGCCTAATCAGCACACCTATCCAACCTATGGAGAAGTAAAACAAAGGATGATGAAGGAAATCTTAACAGAAGGGGAGAGAGAGAGAGAGGCAGAAAGGCAGAAAAATATCTGCCTATCTATGTATCTATGTCTGGGTAATTAAAAAATCCTGGTTATGAAAATTAGGGTATTTTCAAGTGAGAATAGTTATTTTCACCAGGCTTGAGATTGTTTTTGTATCCTTCAGATTTTCACTTTACTCCTTTAAATTCTTGTAACTTATTAGTAGCCTCTGTAGAAGCCATGAGTTAAATTCCCAGTGAATCCTACATTTTGGTCCACTTTGTTTCTTTGATGAAAATACTGTTGTTAGTTTGCTAGGGCTGCTGTAACAAAATACCACACAAACTGGGTGGCTTCGACAGTGAAGATTTATTTTCTCACCAGCTTTGGAGGCTGGAGATCTGAGATCAAGGAGTCGGCAGACTTGCTTTCTTCTGAGGCCTCCTTCCTCGGCTTGCAGACGGCCGTCTTCTCCCTGGGTCCTCACGTGATCGTCTCTCTGATCGTGCATGTGTGTGTTATCTTTTTGTGTCTACATTTCGTTTTCTTAAAAGGACACCAGACATACTGGATTAGTACTCAGTCCTGTCCCACTCTGAACGACAGGATGACTCTTGACATGGACTATATCCTGCCAGTCTCCTCTGTCCTTGGCTTTACCAGGCAAGAATACTGGAGTGGGTTGTCATTTCCTACTCCAAGGGATCTTCCTGACCCAGGGACCAAACATATGTCTCCTGCCTCTACTGCACTGGCAGGCAGATTCTTTACCACTGCGCTACCTGGGCTTCCTGTATTGGATCAGCGCCCACCTTAAAGTATTCATTTTCACTTAATTACTCTTTTAAAGACCTTATTTCCAAATATGAATATATTCTGAAAACTTCAGGACTTAGACGTATGAATTTGGGAGCACTCAGTTCAGTGTATGACAACTAGACTCCCAGAACATTTGATATTTAAATGATCATTTTTTTTCATTTATTTCTGTGAGCTTATTTAGAGATTAGTTTCCCCAACTTACATTGTCTTATGCATTTTTATTATAACTGATTGAAAGTAATTTATTACAACTAACATAAGGGGTTGTATTTTGTTGTTTTAAGAAGTGAGGGCTGGAGAGAGAGAAAAGCTTATTTGAGAAAACAAGTCTTGCTTGAGTTTTTTAAAAAGGGAAGTCCTCTCTTTTCCATGCTAGAACAGCTGCAGGGCAGACCTGGAGGTTAAGAGGGCAGGTTTTTGAGTCTGCTCCACTATGTACTAACTGTGACCTCCAGCCTGGTACTTAGCCACCCTGTGCCTCCCACTGATTTCTGCTGTGTATGTTGTGGATAATAAATAGAACTGTCTCAAAGGATGGGGGGATAACTGAGATAATGCATGTAAAGTGCTTAGCATGTTGCCTGTCTCAGGATAACTATAGTTATGAACTGAATATTTTTGTCTTTCCCAAATTCATATGTTGAGGCCCTAACCCCCAATATGATGGTGTTAAGAGGTGGGGCCTTTGGGAGGCAGTTAGGTTTAGATTAGATCATGAGTTGGACCTTTATGATAGGATTAGTGTCCTTAAGAGAATAGAGAGAGATTTCTCTCTCAAGGAGCGTCACAGAGGAAAAGCCGTATGAAGACATAAGCTAGAAAGTGGCTCTTTACAATCCAGGAATTGGGTCCTTACTAGACACTGAATCTGCCTGGACTTTGATCTCTGACTTCTAGCCTCCAGAACTATGAGAAATACATTTCTGTTTATTAATCCATCCAGTCTATATTTAGTTCCCCTAAGAGACTAAAACAGTGTTCAATAAATATTTATCTAGTAAAGAATCTGCCTGCAATGCAAGAGACCTGGGTTCAATCCCTGGGTTGGGAAGATCCCCTGGAGAAGGGAATGGCTACCCATTCCAGTATTCTGGCCTGGAGAATTCCATGGACTGTATAGTCCATGTGGTTGCAAAGAGTCGGACACAACTAAGCAACTTTCACTAATAACCTTATTTATATATAAATATTTAATATTATATATCTGATAATCATAATAACCACAGATACTTATAAAATGCTACACTGAGCACTGTTACTGGACACATTTAATACCTTTCTTGAATCTTCTCTGATTACAGATTTTGATCCTGCTTTTAGAGGTGGAACTAGGAGCAATTCTTTGTAACAGTTTTTAAGTGGACTTTCGTGGAGAGTTGGACTCAAAAAGTGTGGATAAAGCACGAGAAGGCTTTAATGTCACCTTTTGTCCTCTGAAAGATCCTTGGCAGAAAAGGAGAGAAATGAATCAGAAGGACAATGGAAAAAGGGAACTGGCGTCTTCCAACAGCATGAGGCATCTCAGGAACCTGGCCTTTTTTCCCTTGGAGAGCCTCTGCTTGTGCAACATGAGTGACACAAACCAGGGGTATGTCCTCTGGTCTCTCTGAGGGACAAACCACCAGGCCTTCCGCCTGTCTATTGGAGATAGTGGCTCAGCCTCCCTGTGCAAGAGTTCTAGACACATCAAGGGCCACTAGACATTCATAACTGGGCTGTGTGGCAGATGTTACCCACAAGTCTTTTATAAATACATAGTTACGTGCCAGACATGGTCTTTGATTCTGCAGAGTATGGCGAGCAGCACTCGAAATTCTATACTGTAATCCATGTGCATCAGCCAGCACTTGGCTCTTACTGCCCTCAGGACTCAACTACTTTAGAAACTGCATGATGGGCTTCCCTGGTGGCTTACTGGTAGAGAATCAGCCTGCCAATACTGGAGACATGGGTTCTATCCTTGGGTTGGGAAGATCCCCTGGAGAAGGGAATGGCAACCCACTCCAGTATTCTTGCCTGGGAAATCCCAAGGACAGAGGAGCCTGGCAGGGTGCAGTCCATAGGGTCCCAAAGAGTGGGACACAACATAATGACTAAAAAACAACAACAAACTCGAAGTACCTATCATTTTCAAATTGGCATTTCCTTAAGAAACTCTTGGCTCCATGAAGGAAATTGTCCTATGAAAACAATCATCAAGACACAGCCCTTAGTTTTGAGGGAAATTTGGGAAGTAGAAAGACACTTTGAATTGAATAAAAAAACCAGGTGTTTGAGCTATGTTAAAGTAATAATGCTAATAAAACAAACAGCTGATGTTGATTGGCATTTTCTCTGTAGGCAACACCATGCTAGGCTCTTGTCTTCCTTGTCATTTAATTTTCCCACAATCCTTGAGATGTTTTATTATCTCAAGTTTACAGATAAATAATGCAGTGAAAAGGATTGCCAGGATGCAAACCATGACTCCACTGCAATCTATGACAGTGGTTGCTGTATTTGGATGGTATGAAGAATCATGGGGGAGGTTTTTTTTTTTTTAATAAAAGCCTATTTTCAGATTGTACATAAAAATAAATTCCAGAGATATTCAAAATCTAAACTTTAGAAATCATAAAAATATGAGATAATTTTTTATACTTATCAGTTGGGAAAGAATATTCTAAGGAATAAAAAAGCCTCTATGTATTTACATTATACAAAATTGAAAGTTAGCTTTTTAGAAAGTCATAAGAAAAAGATAAATCTCATAGTATAAAAATACATATAGGATATAAACAGGCAATTCTTAGAAGAAATGAGCATGGCTAATAAACATGTGAAATGAAGCTGAGAATGAAAATTAAAAGTAAGATATCATTTTAAATGCAATATATTGGTAAAATATTAAGCTATGAAAAATATTTAGCATTAGTGTGTTGTGGAGAAATGGGCCCTCTTGTAATTTCTGTGAATGAGAGTAGAAAATGATATAGTTTTTTTGGAGGACAAATTTTCAGGTTTAATAAGTTCACATACCTTTGATACAAAAATTCCATTTCTAATCTATAGTGCAAAACAACTTCATGTAAATGAAAATACACATACATATATATGTATATGTGCTTAGTCACTCAGATGTGTCTGACTCTTTGCAACCCCATGGACTGTAGCCCTCCAGGCTCTTCTGTCCATGGGGATTCTCCAGGAAAGAATAGTGGAGTGGGATGCCATGCCCTCTTCCAGGGGATCTTCCCAGCCTAGGGATCAAACCCAGGTCTCCCACAGTGCAGGCGGATTCTTTACCATTTTGGTAAAACTAATAAGTTAGGAACAATAGCAAAAGTACAGTAAAGGCTACAAATAATTATGATAATTTATACTGTGAAATACTATATAGCTATTACAAACAATAAGAAAAATAGATTTGGATAAATCTAGATATAAATCAGAATTATGTAAAATGAAAAAGTCAATTCACAGAACAATATGTGTAGTCCGATTTTGATCATGTAAAATACAGACACAAATCAATTTGAAATGAATGCATAAAGGATAAGAGGCTCAAAAGAATGACATAGGAAGATTCTGAACTCATTTCCTCCCATAGACACACTGAGTTTACAGCTACCTATGAAACAATTCCCTCTTAAAAAAAAAAAAACCTTAAGGGCTGGCTGAGTGATGACTCCACATTGGGCAAATGACAAGAAAACCACATGAAAGGGTGTGAGAGGCCAGGACACAATCTCATTGTAAATGATGTGGTAAAGACTAAAATAAAGATTGTAAAGGCACATTTGTATTTAACAATAACTAACTCTGTGAGAACAGATACTGAAGGATAGCAGGAACATTCTTTCATATTTTTATTGCATTGATACATCATTTACTGATTTTTAGCTGTAAACATATGTTTTTTTAATTTATATTTTTGTAAAGTGACTCCCCTAAAGTTATTGAAAATATTATTGACTTGAAAAATTCTATATTCATAGATGAAAAGAGAGACATGAATAAAAAGATGGGTCACAGAAATGGTGGGTTTACAGATGATAGGTTTTCTTTAAGCTTTTTCATACTTTATTTTCCATATATTCTGCAGTGAGTACATTATGCTCCACCCAAAGTATATTGAATAAAAATCTCAAAGATTGGGACCCAGAGATGTGCACTTTACAAAGCTCCTGAGATAAACCTGGTAGTCAACTGTGTTTGAGAATAACCCACAAAGGTTACATATCTCTAAACAATTTCAAGGCAACACGGACCTTAGAATTTAAATGTGCTCAGAAAGACTGATTTCACTTAGATTTTGCTTCCAGGTAAATTCTGGAGAAAATAATCGTTTCCTTTACATTTCATGAATACTGATTCAGTTGCTTTTTTACTTCCAGATTCTCCATCTACTGTGTGCTGATGCTGTTACTTTGGTGAGTTTTCCACACTTGCTGAATATCCTATACCTCATGCTGCTATTTATATTAACTACATATGTTTGCTGCTCTAATTCTAAACTCAACACTTATGACCATGTATTTAATTGCTTACAGAATAACCAGTGGGGTGGTTTTAAAAAACCCATGTCTCATTCTCCACCTCTTTTCTCTTACCCCTTCTTATTTTCTTTTTTGTTTGAAATATGTCACTTTCTCAGGGTATTGAGCTCTTAGAAAAGAGACAAGATTACTTTTCATATATGAGCGCCCTCTTTTCCTGTATCTCTCATTGGAAAGGAAGAGCCAGATGTGTGTCTTTTTCAAAGAACGTTGAATTAATCTACATAACTTACAATCATGTCTGCCTGCCGTCATGTCTTTCTGACATGCCAGTGTGCACACCAAATGTTTGTCCACTTAGCATTGAGACACTTATTTTTGTATTCCCAGACCTATTGAAGTTTGCTTAAGGATGCAGTTTTGTCCTGTCTCAACTATGGCATAGGATCAATTTTGCCTTGTGTGCTCACTATTTCCATTGCCTTTACCTTTGTGTATTTCTTATCTTGGAGGTCAAATTATGACTGGACTGTTATATCCTCCAATGGCTACTACAGCAGTACTCTGGAGAAAAAATAAAGTATAACTTTGTGGCTTGTCTGTATCTATCTTGAGATGGTTTTTCACATTCCAAATTTAGGAAGCTCATGAAGCTGAAGTTCCTGATCTCTTGTTTACAACATGTACTCCTGGCTAAGTTTCTCTTGCTACAAGAATAGCTACAAGAATGAGAATTATCATAAAGGGGGAGAAAGTGCTTCAATAATTAGGATTCATCTACAACTTGAGCATTTTATTAATTACACATTGTAATCACATGGCTAGTCACAAAACCAATCGTGCAAGTCTGTATTTAGAGATTTGTAGACAGAAGACGTAACGTAAACATAGAAATGTTAAGCCTACTCAACTGTAACCTGCAAAGAAGATAACAAGAAGGATTCTGTTCTCTGTATGATTTGTGAACAATGCTAAGTAAATATTCATCATTAATATATAATAACTGTTGCTTTTGGCAGTTCACTTTTCATTTAATTTGATAATGTGTCCAGTAAATGAAGTGGTACAGGCTACAGTGTTTTACCAACACAATTGCATATTTTCAATCATTGTTAAACGAAGGCAGCTCAAGGCAAAGCTTTAACCCCCACTAGTTTTGTGTGTGATAAAAAGAGAAGCCGCTATCAATCTTTATTGTCTGTCTCGCTTACTGTAATTGCATTCAATAGTCCACTGATTCTGTTGTCTGTGCTAATGTCAGGAACAGAGGAGAGCCAGATGCTCAGACTTGATCATATGCATCCAGTGGCCACTTTGATAAGTTGGCAGCAAGTCGCTGGGTTTGATGATAAATTGTTAACACTATAGATTATGAACAGCTGAACACTGCTAGTGTACATGGAGGAAACTTCTTACCTTGTTTTAAATCTGGCACCATGATGCTAGCTAAAGGGCATGTCATGTATTATTCAAATGCATCTTGCACTGGAAATGTGCCAATGACTCATTGTATCCCTATGAATAGTAAAAACAACAACAACAACAAAAATCCACAGTGATTTGAACATGACATTAATGGTCCCAGGATTATGAAAAGCATTTTGAAATGCTGTTTAATAGTTTTGATTATCTAATTCAACAAGAAGAAAGCTTCTGAGTTTTATTCATGTTTAATCCATATTAAATCATGCTCTTCCTGGTCATTTCTGTTATATTAGCCAATAATGAGGATGTTTTCTAAAAACAAACTGGTTTTTCATTAGTTAAAACCCATGGCAGTTTGCTTGTGAAGGGACCTAAATTGGAGCTGGGGGCAAGCAGTGTGTTGAAATTTTTGCCAAGATTCTGTTTCACAGAGATGCTGCTACCTCTGAGAAATGTGATATAAGCCATTTATACAGAATATATAATAGATCTTGTTTCTCTTGAGCCCATATGACAGTTCTAAAAGTTCAGGTCATGGTTCTTAAGTCACTGGATACCTATTAAAGTTTTAAAAAGCTGAGATGACTGGGAGCCATACAAAAGTATTATACTGGAGAATGCTGAGCTGTTGACCACATTTTAATGGAAACTTCTAAGTACAACCAGATGAAGAATATTTCTTTATCTTTGGAGGAGTTGTTCTTGAAGTCTCTGATCTTATATGGTTCATTTTTCCCTAAAATAAACACATGTAAGAAATGCTGTTGGATTTAAGGATGGGGACCAAAAAGGTCTCTTGGCTAATTGGTATGTTTCCTTTTATTAGATACTGGAAATTTTGCAATCTAAAGTGTCTTCCTTTTTGCTCCTGCTGCCAGGAAACTCAAAAACTCAATTATAGTCACCCTTTTAGCTGAGCTTTCAACCATGATGATCTGTGACTCTCTCCTTAATTCTTTTCTTGTTACTTTAACCTTGGTTTTCATGTCTGTCTCTAATAGCAGGATGAGTATGGATAGAAGAGAAAAGAAAGGAGGGAACAAACTTTAATAAAAGGTTTAAAAGAGTCTAGAGGTATTTAACTGTATCACCAGCATAAGGACCGAAGTTTTTAGGAATGACCAGTGTGGAATTCTAGCTGATACTGGGAAAGTCACTTCTACCTGTCTTATGGTCAAAATTCCTCATCTTTAAAAAAAAAAAAAGTGGATACAATAAAAGTGTTTAACTCATAAAATCTGGTGAGTGTTAATATAAAGCAAGCATTTAATTAACAGCAACTATTATGGAGATAATCTTTATGTGAACTCTGCTGCTAAGTCACTTCAGTCATGTCCGACTCTGTGCGACCCCATAGACGGCAGCCCACCAGGCTCTGCTTTCCCTGGGATTCTCCAGGCAAGAACACTGGAGTGGGTTGCCATTTCCTTCTCCAATGCAAGAAAGAGAAAAGTGAAAGGGAATTCGCTTAGTTGTGTCCGACTCTTAGTGACCCCATGGACTGCAGGCTACCAGACTCCTCTGCCCATGAGATTTTCCAGGCAAGAGTACTGGAGTGGGGTGCTATTGCCTTCTCCCATGTGAACTCTAGAAGGTAAATATAGTCCTTTGCTGTTCAGTTACTAAGTCATGTCTGACTCTTTGCAACCCCATGGATTGCAGCACACCAGGCTTACCTGCCCTCCACTATCTCCCAGAGTTTGCTCAAATTCATATAGACTGAGTCAGTGATGCTATCTAATATAACCCAAATAGAGTTTATTTTTTATGGCATCTGAAATTGAGTTCAAGCCTTAATGTAATCTTCCCCAGGATTTGATATGCTACATATTAAATCCTGCCTTAAGCAAGCTAATGTATGAGAATCTTGGTTTACTCATTTGATTAAGAAATGTGCTCTTCATTCATAAAAGATGTTTATCTTTGTAAAATTATTTTAGTGTTCTTTGAGGTATCAGGCTTTTCTGTGAGAATAAGTTATTTAAATTTATACAAGTTTGCAAGCATATATTATTGGTCTAAAGTAAGATACTGCTCCCCTTAGCTCATCACTTGAGAAAGAGTTCCACCCACATGAACCCTCTCCTTCCTTGTGTATCTCTAGAATTATCACTCATCTTTGGCTGATCGCTCCTCTTAGTTTGCTCCAGTCACCGGGACTACTTCTTCCTGGGCTTCCCTCCTTTAGCTCTCCCCTGCTGAGTCCTATTTGTCAGCATGCCCAGGGGCATGGGCTTCCAGCTCCCTGCTTGCTCCACCTACACTCGCTTGTGGATTTGTCCAGTCCAGAGGTTCTAGAGTCCTTTCTAGACACTGATGGCTCCTGACTTATCTCCACTGTGACTTCTTTCATGGTCCATTTGCTTACTTATCCAACTACCTATTTGACATCTTACCTTCCATGTAAGTTCAGTTCAGTTCAGTCACTCACTTGTGTCCAACTCTTTGCAATCCCATGGACTGCAGCACGCCAGGATTGCCTGTCCATCACCAGCTCCCAGAGCTTACTCAAACTCATGTCCATCGAGTCAATGATGCCATCCAACCATCTCATCCTCTATTGTCCCCATCTCCTCCCACCTTCAATCTTTCCCAGCATCAGGATCTTTTCCAATGAGTCAGTTTTTCGCATCAGGTGGCCAAAGGATTGGAGTTTCAGCTTCAGCATCAGTCTTTCCAATGAATATTCAGGACTGATTTCCTTTAGGATGGACTGGTTGGATCTCCTTGCAGTCCAAGGGGCTCTCAAGAATCTTCTCCAACACCACAGTTCAAAAGCATCAATTCTTCGGCACTCAGCTTTCTTTATAGTCCCACTCTCACATCCATACATGACTACTGTTAAAACCATAGCCTTGACTAGACAGATCTTTGTTGGCAAAGTAATGTCTCTGCTTTTTAATATGCTTTCTAGGTTGGTCACAACTTTTCTTCCAAAGGAGCAAATGTCTTTTAATTTCATGGCTTGTTTAATTTCCATGTAAACAAGCATCCAAAACCTAGCTTGATTTTTCTTTCCACCTGAGGCCATCTTATTCTCCAGTCATTCCTATTTCAGTAAGTATCACCACCATGTGAAATTGCTTAAGCCAAAACTTAGTCATCATCCTTGCTTCCTCTCTTTCTTCACCCATCACAGTCAACCAGGAAGTCCTGCTGGGTGTGTCTCTGGAACATACCTGATTCCTTCCCCACGTTAACCTCTAAGCCTAAGTAAGCTGCCACCCCCACTTATCCCACTGCAGAAACCCTCTGGTCTCTCTGCTTCTTTTTTTTCTCCACTGATTGTCATTATCTGATTACTTTATTCTTTATTTGCTGATTTTCTGTATTCCACTACTAACATGTAAACCTCATGAGAACACACATATTTTTATCTTATTTACCCTTGAGCCTTGTGTTCAGCATGGTGGTTCAGACTGTAGGCTCTGGGATTAGATTCACTGGGTTTGGATCCTGCCACTCATGCCCACTGCTCTGGGATTTCACAATTTCTTCATCCTGTGTGGCTCAGTTTTTCCAAGCGAAAATGGAGACTGTTAATGTCAGCTCAGACTCTGTTGTGGGGAATGAAGGATACCATACTTGTGAAATATTTATGACAGGCCTGGCTCTATTTTCCTACTCAGAATAATACTTCTATACTGTTGATACTTAATAAGTATGTGAATAACATAGGAAAATATATACACTGATATTATAATATTTAATTGATTAATATTTTGAATATCATCTCCTTTACTATTAATTTATGAAAAGACCTTATAAAAATATTTGTGACCTCAGAGAGTATTTAAAATATTTGTAATGTTTAACCCAGTAACCTATGATTAACAATTATGTAGTCATTTAAATTTCTAAAGTTGATATATTAAATCTTGATACATTAGTCAATAATTTTGAGAAATAAGCTTACTCATGATAAATGATGAAATCACTTGGCTGTTTGGATTATTGGAATTTTAAAGATTGATAACTACTTTCTCTTCATATGTGTTACTTGTTTGGGAAAATTAGAAAATATAGTTGAACAAAATGAAAAAATATAAAAATAGTTTATAATTTCTTATTTTTTATATCTATTGTATTTCCAGATTTCTCTGTATACTGTCATTGTATTATGTTTGATGCTGAAGTGACGTCGCTCAGTTGTGTCTGACTCTCTGCGACCCCATGGACTGTAGACTACCAGGCTCCTCTGTTCATGGGATTTTCCAGGCAGTAGTACTGGAGTGGATTGCCATGCTGTTGGAAAATAATTAATCTGAGGAGTAATCCTAGGGGAATCACTTGTATTGCTATTATTAACTGCATTGCTCTTTTGAAATTAATTTTATTGCTCTTTGCTGTATGTACATAGAACAATTAATTTTAAATGATATACTAACACCTTGTTAAACTTATTTAGTAGCTGTATTATAGATTTTCTATGTGTACGAATATGTTATCTAGATAAAGATAATTTTACCTAGCTCATTCAATTTTATGCTTTTTATTTCTTTATCTTGTCTTATTACACTATATATATCCTCAAATAAAATGCAGTAGTGAGATGAGAAACCTTTGTCTTTTGTTCCAGCATTAGAAAGTGTTCAGTACTTCTTATGAAATGTGATCCTAGTTGTGAGTTTTTAGCTGTTCAGTTCATTCAGTTCAGTTCAGTCACTCAGTCGTGTCTGACTCTTTGCAACCCCATGAATCGCAGCACGCCAAGCCTTCCTGTCCATCACCAACTCCCGGAGTTCACTCAAACTCACGTCCATCATTTTGGTGATGCCATTGAGCCATCTTATCCTCTGTCATCCCCTTCTCCTTCTGCCCCCAATCCCACCCAGCATCAGAGTCTTTTCCAATGAGTCAACTCTTTGCATGAGGTGGCCAAAGTCTGGAGTTTCAGTTTTAGCATCATTCCTTCCAAAGCACACCCAGGGCTGATCTCCTTCAGAATGGACTGGTTGGATCTCCTTGCAGTCCAAGGGACTCTCAAGAGTCTCCAACACCACAGTTCAAAAGCATCAATTCTTCGGCACTCAACTTTCTTTATAGTTCCACTCTCACATCCATACATGACTCCTGGAAAAACCATAGCTTTAACTAGATGGACCTTTGTTGGCAAAAAATGTCTCTGCTTTTTAATATGCTGTCTAGATTGGACATAACGTTCCTTCCAAGGAGTAAACATCTTTTAATTTCATGGCTACAGTCACCATCTGCAGTGATTTTGGAGCCCCCCAAAAATAAATTTTGACACTGTTTCCACTATTTCCCCATCTATTTCCCATGAAGTGATGGGACTGGATGCCATAATCTTAGTTTTCTGAATGTTGAGCTTTAGGCCAACTTTTTCACTCTCCTCTTTCATTTTCATCAAGAGGCTTTTTAGTTCCTCTTCACTTTCTGCCATAAGGGTGGTGTCATCTGCATATCTGAGGTTATTCATATTTCTCCCAGCCATCTCGATTCCAGCTTGTGCTTCTTCCAGCCCAGGGTTTCTCATGATGTACTCTACATAGAAGTTAAATAAGCAGGGTGACAATATACAGCCTTGACGTACTCCTTTTCCTATTTGGAACCAGTCTGTTGTTCCATGTCCAGTTCTAGATGTTACTTCCTGACCTGCATATAGGTTTCTCAAAAGGCAGGTCAGGTGGTCTGGTATGCCCATCTCTTTCAGAATTTTCCACAGTTTATCGTGATCCATGCAGTCTGTCTTTGCCATAGTCAATAAAGCAGAAATAGATATTTTTTTCTGGAACTCTCCTGCTTTTTCAATGATGCAGCAGATATTGGCATTTTGATCTCTGGTTTCCTCTGCCTTTTCTAAAACCAGCTTGAACATCTGGAAGTTCACAATTCATGTATTGCTGAAGCCTGGCTTGGAGAATTTTGAGCATTACTTTACTAGCGTGTGAGATGAGTGCAATTGTGCGGTAGTTCGAGCATTCTTCGGCATTGCCTTTCTTTGGGATTAGAATGAAAACTGACCTTTTCTAGTCCTGTGGCCACTGCTGAGTTTTCCAAATTTGCTGGCATATTGAGTGCAGCACTTTCACAGCATCGTCTTTCAGGATTTGAAATAGCTCCACTGGAATTCCATCACCTCCACTAGCTTTGTTCGTAGTGATGCTTCTAAGGCCCACTTGAGTTCACATTCCAGGATGTCTGGCTCTAGATGAGTGATCACACCATCCTGATTATCTTGGTTGTGAAGATATTTTTTTTACAGTTTTGTGTGTTCTTGTTGGAGAAGGAAATGGCAACCCACTCTACTGTTCTTGCCTAGAGAATCCCAGGGACAGGGGAGCCTGGTGGGCTGCCATCTATGGGGTGTATTCTTGCCACCTCTTTTTAATATCTTCTGCTTCTGTTAGGTCCAGACCATTTCTGTCCTTTATTGAGCCCATCTTTGCATGAAATGTTCCCCTGGTATCTCTGATTTTCTTGAAGATATCTCTAGTCTTTCCCATTCTATTAATTGTTGAGGAAGGCTTTCTTATCTCTCCTTGCTATTCTTTGGAACTCTGCATTCAGATGCTTATATCTTTCCTTTTCTCCTTTGCTTTTCGCTTCTCTTCTTTCCACAGCTATTTGTAAGGCCTCCCCAGACAGCCAGTTTGCTTTTTTGCATTCCTTTTCCATGAGGATGGTCTTGATCCTTGTCTTCTGTACAGTGTCATGAGCCTCCGTCCATAGTTCATCAGGCACTCTGTCTATCAGATCTAGTCCCTTAAATCTATTTCTCACTTCCACTGTATAATCATAAGGGATTTGATTTAGGTCATACGTGAATAGTCTAGTGATTTTCCCTACTTTCTTCAGTTTAAGTCTGAATTTGGCAATAAGGAGTTCATGATCTGAGCCACATCAGCTCCCAGTCTTGTTTTTGTTGACTGTATAGAGCTTCTCCATCTTTGGCTGCAAAGAATATAATCAATTTGATTTCTGTGTTGACCATCTAGTGATGTCCATTTGTAGAGTCTTCTCTTGTGTTGTTGGAAGAGGGTATTTGCTATGACCAGTGTGTTCTCTTGGCAAAACTCTATTAGCCTTTGCCCTGCTTCATTCCATACTCCAGGGACAAATTTGCCTGTTACTCCAGGTGCTTCTTGACTTCCAACTTTTGCATTCCAGTCCCCTATAATGAAAAGGACATCTTTTTTGGGTGTTAGTTCTAAAAGGTCTTGTAGGTCTTCATAGAACAGTTCAACTTCAGCTTCTTCAGCGTTACTGGTTGTGGCATAGGCTTGGATCATCCTGATATTGAATGGTTTGCCTTGGAAATGAACAGAGATCATTCTGTCATTTTTGAGATTGCATCCAAGTACTGCATTTCAGACTCTTTTGTTGACCATGATGGCTACTCCATTTCTTTTGAGGGATTCCTGCCCACAGTAGTAGATATAATGGTCATCTGAGTTAAAGTCACCCATTCCAGTCCATTTTAGTTCACTGATTCCTAGAATGTCGACGTTCACTCTTGCTGTCTCCTTTTGACCACTTCCTAGTCAAGGCTATGGTTTTTCCTGTGGTCATGTATGGATGTGAGAGTTGGACTGTGAAGAAGGCTGATCACTGAAGAATTGATGCATTTGAACTGTGGTGTTGGAGAAGACTCTTGAGAGTCCCTTGGACTGCAAGGAGATCCAACTAGTCCATTCTGAAGGAGATCAGCCCTAGGATTTCTTTGGAGGGAATGATGCTGAAGCTGAAACTCCAGTACTTTGGCCACCTCATGCGAAGAGTTGACTCATTGGAAAAGACTCTGATGCTGGGAGGGATTGGGGGCAGGAGGAGAAGGGGACGACAGGGGATGAGATGGCTGGATGGCCTCACTGACTCAATGGACGTGAGTCTGAGTGAACTCCGGGAGTTGGTGATGGACAGGGAGGCCTGGCATGCTGCGATTCATGGGGTCACAAAGAGTCAGACACGACAGAGCGCCTGAACTGAACTGAATTTGCCTTGATTCATGGACCTGACGTTCCAGGCTCCTATGCAATATTGCTCTTTACAGCATCGGACCTTGCTTCTATCACCAGTCACATCCACAACTGGGTGCTGTTTTGCTTCGGCTGCATCCCTTCATTCTTCCTGGAGTTCTTTCTCCACTGATCTCCAGTAGCATATTGGCACCTACCGACCTGGGGAGTTCCTCTTTCAGTATCCTATCATTTTTCCTTTAGCTGTTACCCAGTCTCAGATTGAGATAGTTTCCTTTTCTCCATAGTTTCCTGAGAGTTTTTGTTACATTTTCTTATGTTTTGAGGAGATGTTATGTTTTGTCAATTTTTTTCTCCCTACATCTGTTGGATACTGGTATGGTTTTCTTTCTTGTTGTGTTAAGATGATGAATTTTATTGACTTATTTTCACACTTTAAACTAGCCTTCAGTGTGTTGCCTATGTGCGTGTGTGCTTAATCATGTCCAAATCTTTGCGGCCCCATCGTCTGTAGCTAGCCAGGCTCTTCTGTCCATGGGATTTTCCAGTCAAGAACACTGGAGCGGGGTTCCATTTCTGTCTCCAGGGATCTTTCTTACCCAAGGATTAAACTCATTTCTCTTGCTTCTCATGCATTGATAGGCAGACTCTACCATTGCACCACCTTATGAGATATTATCATACCCACTTGATTATAAGATTTCTTTTTAATATATTTGTTGGATTCAGTTTGCTAAAGTGTTGTAATGGATTCTTGTATGTTTATTCATGATAAGTATCAGTCTGGAGTGTTTTGGTTTTGTTTTTGTTTTTTTCCTGAGAATAGCCTTATCAGGTTTTCATATCAGAATTCTGTTGGTTCATAAAATGAGTTAGAATATCTCTTCCCTTATTTATAAAAAGAATTTGTATAAGATAGTTACAATATCTTATAAAAATATTTGGCACCATTCACCCTTTAAACCAGCTGGGTTTGGAGTTCTCTTTTTTGGAAAGGTTTCAGTAAAAATATTAATTTATTTAGTTACTGTGGGGCTATGCAGATTTTATTTCTTTAGTGTCACTTTCGGCAAGTTGTATTTGATAAGAAATTTAACCATTTTATATAAGTTCTTGAATGTATAAGCATATATTCATACATAATATTTCCTTCCATTCAGTTCACTCAGTTGTGTCCGACTCTTTGCAACCCCATGAACCGCAGTATGCCAGGCCTTTCTGTCCATCACCAACACCCAGAGTTTACCCAAACTCATGTCCATTGAGTTGGTGATGTCATCCAAACATCTCATCCTATGTCATCCCCTTCTCCTCCCTCCTTCAATCTTTCCCAGCAACAGGATCTTTTCAAATGAGTCAGCTTGTAGCATCAGGGGGCCACAGTATTGGAGTTTCAGCTTCAACATCTGTCCTTCCAGTGAACACTCAGGAAGTAGATGTTTTTCTGGAACTGTCTTGCTTTTTCAATGATTCAGTGCATGTTGGCAATTTGATCTCTGGTTCCTCTGCCTTTTCTAAACCCGGCTTGAACATCTGGAGTTTCATGGTTCACGTACTGTTAAAGCCTGGCTTGGAGAATTTTGAGCATTACTTTACTAGCGTGTGAGATGAGAGCAATTGTGCAGTAGTTTGAACATTCTTTGACATTGCCTTTCTTTGGGATTGGAATGAAAACTGACGTTTTCCAGTCCTGTGGCCTCTGCTGAGTTTTCCAAATTTGCTGACATATTGAGTGCAGCACTTTTATAGCATCATCTTTTAGGATTTGAAATAGCTCAACTGGAATTCCATCACCTCCTTAATAAACATCTATTATCTGTAGAATCTATAGAGATATTCCCACTTTCACTTCTCATGTTGGTATTTTGTATTCTCTTTTTCTTGATCAGTTTTGATAGGTTTATCCAGTTTATTATCTTTAAAAATTAAATTTGAGTTTGTCACTTCTTTCTGTTACTTATTTCTTTTCTATTTTATTAATTATTGCCTTCCTCTTTTTAAATTTTCTTCTTTCTACTTGTGTTTAATTCAATTCTCTTCTTTTTCTAACATGACCGAGCGGTTAAGCACAAGCACAGCAAGATAGAAACTTAGATCAAGAAAGAAACTTAGATCAAGATAGAAACTTTATAACTATTTTTGTGCCTTTCTAAATACTTTAAGTTTCTTTTTAACCACTGCCTAAACCATGTACTAGGGACTTCCCTGGTCGCTCAGGTGGTAAGGAGTCTGCCTGCAATTCAGGAGACCTGGGTTCAATCCCTGGGTTGTGAAGATCTCCTAGAGAAAGAAATGGTAACCCCCTCCAGTATTCTTGCCTGAAAAATCCCACGGATACAGGAGTGTGTCAGGCTACAGTCCATAGTGGTCACAAAGAGTTGGACACGACTAAGCGAGTTCACTTTCAGTTTCAAGCCATGTACTGCAACTATTGATATGCTGGATTGCCATTAGTATTCAGTTTGAATATTTTCTAATTTGTTTTGGTGATTTTATTCTTTGATCCACAGGTCAAATCAGTGTATTATTTAATTTTTAAATATTTAGTGAGTTTTTGGCTACTTTATTTTTACTGATTCCAGGTTTTAATCGCAATGTCAGAAAAACTGGTCTGTAATATTTCAATACTTTAAAATTTATTTAGATTTATTTATGGTCTGCTGTATACATGAAAACAATGATATTCTACAAATGTTAATTGCATCAACTATGGAATACCTAAATTATATATCCTTATAGAATTTTGTCTGCCTTGCTCTATCAGTTATTGAAAGTAGAATCAAAATCTGCAGTTTAACACCATGTGTATTTCTCTTTGTTTTTGTCAGGGTTTGTTTTTGGTATTTCAAAGTTCTGCGTATTTAGTTCAGTTCAGTTGCTCAGTGGTGTCCGACTCTTTGCGACCCCATGAATCGCAGCACGCCAGGCCTCCCTGTCCATCACCAACTCCCAGAGTTCACTCAAACTCACGTCCATCACGTCAGCGATACCATCCAGCCATCTCATCCTCTGTCATCCCTTTCTCCTCCTGCTCCCAATCCCTCCCAGGATCAGTCTTTTGCAATGAGTCAACTCTTCGCATGAAGTGGCCAAAGTACTGGAGTTTCAGCTTTAGCATCATTCCTTCCAAAGAAATCCCAGGGCTGATCTCCTTCAGAATGGATTGGTTGGATCTCCTTGCAATCCAAGGGACTCTCAAGAGTTCTCCAACACCACAGTTCAAAAGCATCAATTTTTCGGTGCTCAGCTATCTCCATAGTCCAACTCTCACATCCATACATGACCACTGTTAAAACCATAGCCTTGACTAGACAGACCTTTGTTGGCAAAGTAACATCTCTGCTTTTGAATATGCTATCTAGATTGGTCATAACTTTTCTTCCAAGGAGTAAGTGTCTTTAAATTTCATGGCTGCAGTCACCATCTGCAGTGATTTTGGAGACCCCCAAAATAAAGTCTGCCACTGTTTCCACTGTTTCCTCATCTATTTCCCATGAAATGATGGGACCGGATGCCATGACCTTTGTTTTCTGAATGCTGAGCTTGAAGCCAACTTTTTCTTATTAGGTACATACAATTTGTCATGTCATGACTTCTTGATAAATTGGTCTTTGTTTCATTATGTAGTGTACCTTTTTATTTCTGGTAATACTTTTTGAAGTCTTAACTTACCTAGTATTGTTGTAGCTACAGCCTTTCTTCTGAAGCTTAGAGCCCTTTCTCCTCTTTCTGTCAATGTGTGTTAAAAACCAAGGCCTTGTATTTCCAAGAAACAACTCCATGCTGACCTCCATATAATCCTTCCCAGGGTTGGGCATGAGCTTTCTGTTCTGGTGTTTAGGTTTTTTTCCAGTTCTGGCACTGCATACTTAGTTAACTTTCTTGCTCAATTATGTATTAAAAGGATGTTTGGGGAATTCACTGGTGATCTAGTGGTTAGGACTCTGCACTTCCACTGCAGTGGGGCATGGATTGAATCCCTGGTCAGGCAGCTAAGATCCTACCTGCAGTGGCACAGCTGGAAAAAAAAAAAAAGGTTGTTGTGTTTCATACAGCATGTCTAGACATTTGTAGCAGAAAGAGCTTATCTTGTCTGCTATATTGATGAAGTTAGGAGGTTCACTGTACCTTTAATTGCACGATTACTTTTTTTAATATTTGAATTTAATTTTCAGTTCTTTAAAAATAAATGTAAAGAACAGTAAGAACTGTAGCTGTTATTTATATATTGAGGTTTCTGATAATGAAGATTGTAATGGAAGCTCATGAAGTATTTTCATTATTTCAAAGTTCCAGGTAAAATTTATTTTATATGACAAAATTCGGAGAAGGCAATGGCACCCCACTCCAGTACTCTGGCCTGGAAAACCCCATGGACGGAGGAGCCTGGTAGGCTGTAGTCCGTGGGGTCGCTAGGAGTCGGACATGACTGAGCGACTTCACTTTCACTTTTCACTTTCACGCATTGGAGAAGGAAATGGCAACCCACTCCAGTGTTCTTGCCTGGAGAATCCCAGGAACAGGGGAGCCTGGTGGAATGCCGTCTTTGGGGTCGCACAGAGTCGGACACGACTGAAGTGATTTAGCAGCAGCAACAACAGCAGCATGACAAAATTAGACAAAAATTCTTGCATGTTAACTAGCATGTCTTGTCTCCTGCTTTTCACTAAGATCATATCATACTGAGGTAGTATGATAACAATGGTTATATAGTGTTGGTCAGAAACTCTAGCTCTTGATGACATTTGAGACTGAGACATTTTCATTACACCAAATACTGATAAGAGTATTTCAGATATTCTCAGTATTCATAGAGGTGAGAATTTAGCACAATCCTTTTCTCAACATTTCTTGCATTTTCTCCATACTTCCCATTTAGTAATTCAGCACGATAATTTATAATTTTTGCTTTTAATATTATTAACCTCTTATTTATACTGCATTTTGTTCTGTTGTCCTCTCCATACATTTTCATGCTAAAAATCCATATTTTATAAAACATAAACACATAACCACTGGGAAAACTGAAATAAAAGTAGTCTTTGATTATGTGAATATTTTGATCCTATAGCTTTCTGGATCTAAGATGTGAGTGAGTTGTGGTTATTACCAAAATTCACTTGGGAATGTGGATCTCCACCCTTCTATTCTAGACTTTAATAAGATTATATTTGGTAATTGTGCAGTGTGTCAGAGATGAAATTCTAATAGTCACAGCTATGAAGCATAGATAGGGAGTATTTGCATTTTATAAGATTTTGTTCTAGAACCAGAAGGCAAAATAATGTGTATCTTTCTATAAAATGAGCCTTGATCTAAGCATTTGGATTTGAGAATCCCATAGACAGAGGAGCCTGGCAGGCTACAATCTGTAGGGTCGCAAAGAGTTGGACACATCTGAAACAACTTACCACAGCACAGCGCAGTGATATGTTTAGTACTAAAGTAAAATTAGAAGGCTAATTGCTAATCATGTTTCTCAACTATAGATATAGTTGTAGAAACATAAGCTTTCTACTCTGGAAAGATCATGAAGGCTAGCTCCTTGTTTGAAAGTTAAATCTCCTCTACAGTATTCCTGCCAAGTACTCATCAAGTCTGGAATTCAGCTGTTGTTCTGTAGCTATGTAACCAGTGAGGTAAGGTATAATGACTCATGGAGACCAACTGCACCTCCTGAGATAATAAATAACCTTCTCCCTACATGGTGCATTCTTGTGTCTCACTTTCTCTGAATCTTCATACTCCTAACTCTGAGTTGCTATCCCATGCAGCCTAGGACAATCGAAACCAAACCCCAGTGCTTCGGTTTTCACACACACAAAAAACATCCATCGCTTTTAAGCATTTCATCATTTTATGCATATACATGTGTGTGTTATCATGGAGGAGAAGTCACATCATGTAGTCTTTAGGGTCTGTTGACAATTTCTTTTCTACTCTTGAATTCTCTCCCCATTCACTTGAGGTAAAGGCAGGTTTCATTAAGAAAACTGTGTTCACTTTCACTGTCATTCTTGTCTCCAGTTCTGTTCTAGTTTATTAAAAAGTTACTTTCAATAAAGACCATGCTCATCCTGAAAGGAATTCTGGTGAATAGTTTTCTCTCTCATCACAGGTAATAATTATCTTTGAAAATGATATTGAATGTCTATCTATGTGAAAGTTTTAGTCACTCAGTTGTGTCCGACTCTTTGCGACCATGGACTGTAGCCCACCAGGCTTCTCTGTCCATGGAATTCTCCCACTGGAGTGGGTAGCCGTTTCCTTCTCCGGGAGATCTTCCCAACCCAGGAATCAAACCCAGGTCTTCCACACTGAGCCACTAAGTTGCCTGCTGGTATGAATTCTTTAAAAAAATATGATAAGAATTGATAAATGGGTTTAATAATAAAAATGCTGGGAATGTGGATTGAGGTCTAGGATAGGGGGTTTACATAGGGATAATCATAGCAGGGATACCAGCAAGTAAAAGAAAATAATTTGTTTGCAGGTTAGGTTGTGATGAACTATTGTGAGGTGAAGTACTTTTAGACATTAAGTGAGTGACTATTACAAATAAACACAGCACTGCCCAGCATGACTGCTCATGTGGTTTTAAAAGCTTAGGAAAGCTTCTAAAATGGACATATTTCCCTCTACAAATTATTCTAACACAGAAAGAACAAACAGTAACATCTTACTTAAGGTGTAAATTAGATTGATTTCTAAATTACTATAAATATACTTTACTAGCGTGTGAGATGAGTGCTATTGTCCGGTAGTTTGAGCATTCTTAGGCATTGCCTTTCTTTGAAATTGGAATGAAAACTGACCTTTTCCAGTCCTGTGGCCACTGCTGAGTTTTCCAAATTTGCTAGCATATTAAGTACAGCACTTTCACATCATCATCTTCCAGGATTTGAAATAGCTCAACTGGAATTCCGTTACCTCCACTAGCTTTGTTTGTAGTGATGCTTTCTAACACCCACTTGAGTTCACATTCCAGGATGCCAGCTCTAGGTGAGTGACCAGACCTTTGTGATTATCTTGGTCGTGAAGATCTTTTTTGTACAGTTCTTCTATGTATTCTTGCCACCTCTTAATATCTTCTGCTCCTGTTAGGTCCATACCATTACTGTCCTTTATTGAGCCCATCTTTGCATGAAATGTTCTCTTGGTATCTCTAATTATGTTGAAGAGATCTCTAGTCTTTCCCATTCTGTTATTTTCCTCTATTTCTTTGTAATGATCACTGAGGAAGGCTTTCTTATCTCTCCTTGCTATTCTTTGGAACTCTGCATTCAAATGGGTATATCTTTCCTTTTCTCCTTTGCTTTTTGCTTCCTTTCTTTTCACAGCTATTTGTAAGACCTCCTCAGACAGCCATTTTGCCTTTTTGCATTTCTTTTTCTTGGGGATAGTCTTGATTCCTGTCTCCTGTACAACGTCATGAACCTCTGTCCATAGTTCATCAGGCACTCTGTCAGATCTAGTCCCTTAAATCCATTTCTCACTTCCACTGTATAGTCATAAGGTGCACAATTGCACTCATCTCATACGCTAGTAAAGTAATGCTCAAAATTCTCCAAGCCAGGCTTCAGCAATACGTGAACCGTGAACTTCCAGATGTTCAAGCTGGTTTTAGAAAAAGCAGAGGAACCAGAGATCAAATTGCCAACATCCGCTGGATCATCAAAAATGCTGGAGAGTTCCAGAAAACATCTATTTTTGCTTTATTGACTATGCCAAAGCCTTTGACTGTGTGGATCACAATAAACTGCAGAAAATTCTGAAAGAGATGGGCATACCAGACCACCTGACCTGCCTCTTGAGAAACCTATATGCAGGTCAGGAAACAACAGTTAGAACTGGACATGGAACAACAGACTAGTTCCAAATAGGAAAAGGAGTACATAACGGCTATATATTGTCACCCTGCTTATTTAACTTCTATGTAGAGTACATCATGAGAAACCCTGGGCTGGAAGAAGTACAAGCTGGAATTGAGATTGCTGGGAGAAATATAACCTCAGATATGCAGATGACACCACCCTTATGGCAGAAAGTGAAGAGGAGCTAAAGAGCCTCTTGGTAAAGTAAAAGAGGAGAGTGAAAAAGTTGGCTTAAAGCTCAACATTCAGAAAACAAAGATCATGGCATCGGGTCCCATCACTTCATGGGAAATAGATGGGGAAATAGTGGAAACAGTGCCTGACTTTATTTTCTGGGGCTCCAGAATCACTGCAGATGGTGATTGCAGTCATGAAATTAAAAGACGCTTACCCCTTGGAAGGAAAGTTATGACCAACCTAGACAGCATATTAAAAAGCAGAGACATTGCTTTGTCAGTAATGGTCCATCTAGTCAAGGCTATGGTTTTTCCAGTAGTTATGTATGGATGTGAGAGTTGGACTATAAAGAAAGCTGAGCACCAAAGAACTGATGCTTTTGAACTGTGGTGTTGGAGAAGACTCTTGCGGGTCCCTTGGACTGCAAGGAGATCCAACCAGTCCATCCTAACAGAGATGAGTCCTGGGTGTTCCTTGGTAGGACTGATTTCAAAGCTGAAACTGTGATACTTTGGCCACTGATGCGAAGAGCTGACTCATTTGAAAAGACCCTGTTGCTGGGAAGGATTGAGGGCAGGAGCTGAAGGGGACGACAGAGGATAAGATGGTTGGATGGCATCACTGACTCAATGGACATGGGTTTCGGTGGACTCTGGGAGTTGGTGATGGACAGGGAGGCCTGGCGTGCTGCAGTTCATGGGGTCGCAAAGAGTCGGACATGACTGAGTGACTGAACTGAACTGTACTGAACCGATAAATACACTCTTAAATCTTACTACCACAATTAGTATCTTTATTCAGAGTTGTGCAGAATTTTTAGAACTTCTCCATTTGAAAAGAAAAGAGACATTTGTGTTTGTTTCATCTCTTGACAGTGCTTTTCTTTCACTTATCTGTGCATCCATTTTCTTCATCCTTTCTTTTGATTTTTGACTGTTGTTGATAAAAATATCTTTAGATCTTACTTAAAAGTACAATGCTTACTAATTAATAGCAAGGATAACTGGGGGCAAACTCGCCCCAGTGATTTTTAAGACTCAATGTCTACAAGAATTGTGTGGTTATTTTACCTGGATAGGTTTTTCTTAGCTATTTTCATAGGTAGTATATTGTTCGGGAGCCACATTCTCTCCAAATACTGGCAAACAAACAAATGAAAAATAAACAAAAGAAAGGAACAAAAAACAGATAAATCCAGAGCTATACCATGCCTGCAAAAACTAAATTTTCATAGTGAAATAGGTGATGTATTAAAAAAAAATAGGAGTTAATAAGAAAGCTATACATTTTTTAGAGAAAAGAAATACTGGGAAGGGTGAACTTTTGGTGCTGCAAAAATGAGTAAAAATACCCAGCTCTATTTATCCTTAAGTGTCTCATAGTGGCAGCAGTGGTGGTTGGGGTTTTAGAGAATTGTTACGTCACTGGAACTTGCTGCAGCATGTTGCACTGGGACAGGAACCTAATAAACACTTTATATGTTCACATATGCATCCCTGTCCATCTTTTTGATTGAAAACAATCCTACTGTAAAATACTAGTCTACTCTGCTGAATCAGTATGAATATATATATAGTCATGAGAATTATTTAACTTGTTTGATAATCTCGAGTTTTGTTTATACTGAAAAATCATTAAATAAGAGACAGAGAAAACAGAAAAGTGGTTTGTTAAATTCATATTACCTACTGTTCTTTCTTTTCTCCTGTATTTTCTTCAAATTAATCAATTAAAATGCACAGATGTTCAATTAAAACTATAAAAATTTTCCATGGCTACAGATGTTTTGAAGCTGCATTGTTGAAAATTTAACATATCAAGTAATGATTCCCTCTCAGAAGAAATTAAATTAATGACTCTTTGCTAGATTATTTTCCACTTGATAAATTAAACAAAATTGGAAAAAAAACCCCGAGACTTACACTGTATGCTACATTTATTAATTAGCATGATAGGCTAGCAGATATTAATATGAAAAGATGACAATATGGAAAATGTGTCTTATTTTTCAAGTGAAATACCTTCAGGACTGCAGTTTATCTTATCAGCAAATGGTTATATGGTATAAATTATTAAAATTTACACCTGTAAATAGCAGACAAGTGACACATTTCGTCATCCCACATAATAGAGATGGTAGAGATGTGATTATTCAGGACTAATATAACATTTCTCTTCAGATCTTTTGTCCACCCCATGCATGATCGACAGTGACCCTTAAACAATTAAGTAGAAAAATAGGATTATTTTGTTGGCTGTGTTGCTTTATCTACAAGAGAATTTATTTCTTCTTTTCCTTATTTCCAATTAGTTTAATTTTTAAAGGTGTGCCTACTTATTTATTTATTTATTTTTCTGATGTTAACACTAGTACATGCTCATTACATTGGTCAGGGTTCTCTGGAAAAACAGACCGATAGGGGACACACACACATACGCATGCATATATAGAGAGAGTTGGGGAGAAGAGAGATTTATGGATTTGGCTCACATGATTGTGGGTACTGGAACTTCTGAAACTTGTAGGGTGAACTAGCAGGCTGGAAACTCAGGCAGGAACTGATGTTGATACCTTGAGTCCAAAATCCACAGGGCAGGACAGGCAGACTGGTAAGTCAGGCAGGTTTTCTACATTTCAGTCTTGAGAAAGAACTTTTTTCTTAGAGAAACCATAGTCTTTGCTCTTCAACTGATTGGATGAGGCCCACACGCATTATGGAGAGTAATCTGCTTTATTTGAAGCCTATGAATTATATATATTAATCATATTTAAAAAGTACCTTCACAGCAATATCTAGACTAGTGTTTGACCAAAACTGGGCACAGTTGCCTAGCTCAGTTGACATATAAAATTGCCCATCACACTTATTTAAGAAATTTTAAAGAAATTAGAAGAAAAAAAAAAGCCAAAACTGAAAATGATGTTAGAAAAGCACTTAAAATCAAGCCCCTACAGAGAATTTCTGCTACATTTCCATGAACACCCTGAGTCTTCCTCTTGTGTTTATACACCTTTTGTTCTTCCAAAGTTGAGAAAATAGTGCTTATTCTACTTCATAACTTTGTATTATCTTAAGAGAACAAACATTTTCTTACTACATTAAGATTATTTATTCTGGAATTCATATTTAATAGCTGCAGTATAATTAATATAAGGGCTCGTTAGACCCTTAGGTCTTCCATTTTAGAAGGACATTATATCTTTTCACACTTATCCTTTGAACATATTACTAAGCATGCATTTGCTAGATAAAAATATGCACATTTTAGAACTTTGTGCATGTGTTGCTAAATTGCCTTCCAGAAATGTTATACCAGTTTGCATTCCTAATGGCAATATTTCAGAGGTCTCTTTTTCTCCCTCTTTTAAATATCAGGTGTTGGAATGAAAAATATCCCAATCCAAAAGATTTTTAAAAGACATTTAATTGTTTTGTAACTTGAATTTTCTTGATTTCTGGTGATGTTGAATGAGTTTCTTAAATTTATTGAAATTTGTAGTTCTTTGTGAATTGTCTGAAAAGTGAAAGTCACTCAGTCGTATCCAACTCTTTGCGACCCCATGTCCATGGAATTCTCCAGGCCAGAATACTGGAGTGGGTAGCCTGACCCTTCTCCAGCAGATCTTCTCAATCCAGGAATTGAACCAGGGTCTCCTGCATTGCAGGTGGATTCTTTACCCACTGAGCTACCAGGGAATCCCTGTGAATTGTCTACTTTGCTTGATTTCCGCTAAGTTGCTTGTCATTTTCTTTCTATAAAAAGCTATATATAATATATAAATTTTGTAATTTTTTTGCAAAATTTCCCCAAGTTAATCGTTTGCCTTTCAATTTTTATTAAAATTTTTTCATACACTGGAATTTTTGTTTTTCTTTTGTGTGGCAGATCCACCCGTATTTTCTGTTATGGCATGCTTTTTGTTTCATATATTATAGTTTTTCTAGCCCTGGAATGTATGCCTTCTGGGTTACTATCTTTTTTCCCTTTTTTTAAATGCTGAAATTCACTTTGATATGTGGTGTGAGACAGGGATTATTTTTAAGTTAATGATTGTGTTTAAAATGCAACTTTTTATGTCCTTTTAAACATGACAGATATTTAGACTGAAAAGGTTGGAAAGGAACAATTTATACACTTCACATCTGGTAGATCCAACACAGATCACAATGGTTCTGTGGCACTATTTGGTTTTCTGTCAAAAAGCAGAGTTAAATGTAACAGTACTTGCCTGAGGCTTTCATATGTATGAATGTGTATGTACAAGAGCATGCAAAAAACATGTCTACAGGGTGACAATTATGATTCTAGGAATCATTTCCAGTGTGGAAATGGTTAGCTCATTAGCCACACAGTTTTCACAGACTTGAACATTTTTCTTCATGAGCATCCTGTATCTTTTAGTCAATGATCATACTTGGAGGAGAAAATGGCAACCCACTCCAGTATTCTTGCGTGGAGAATCTCATGGACAGAGGAGCCTGGAGGGCTACAATCCATGGGGTCAGAAAGAGTTGAATGCAACTGAGCAACTGAGTACATGCAATAATCACACTATCTCACTGAATACTAGACTGCATGTTTTAACTGCAGGGATATGTATAAAGGCATGATATGTCCAGGGGCAATAGACTACCAATGAGCAAATCTTGTAATCAATGAACAATTTGAGGCAGAAAGTTTACGACAACACTCCCTAGTATAGTGTTATTTGTGGCCCAAATATAGTTATCACTGTTGCATGCATGTTTGTGTATGTCCCCATAGGAAATGTCTTCCATTTATTCTTTACAAAATTGTACATTATTGGGTAAGCTGTCTGTAAGACACCATAGTGACTGAGATAAATCTTATAATAGATATTTTTTCCACATCTTAAAAATTCTCATCACTCTCATTTTCAATTTTTCATCACTAGATGTGGGAAAAGAAATAGTGACAGGAAATTTCAAATGAGCCATTTTAAGAGTCATCCTTTTCATGATTTCCAGAAACAGATTTCGTATTTTACCAATAAATTTCATGGATGCACCAATTTACATTAGATTAGTAGTCTCTCTTTTTGAGATTACTTTTTCAGAGTTATCTTACAGTTTCTTTTTTTCTTTAATTTTTTTAAAATGGAAGTATAGCTAATTTATAATATTGTGTTGTCTTACATGTACAGTGAAGTGACTGTTATATGTATACATATGTATATAATTATATTCTTTTTTCTTTGATTTTTCCATTATAGTTTATTATAAGATATTGAGTATATTAATAGTTCTCTGTTATACAGTAAATCCTTGTTGTTTATCAGTTTATTTTTAATGTAGTGGAATGCCTTACTTATATTTGTATATTTTGATTGTGTATTGCATTGTTTTAGACTTGAAGTTTCTAGGAGATGGGGCTTTGGATTTTACATTTTCTTTATCTCCTCATATGATTTATTTTATTGAAAATTTGAGAAGCATTAGACTGTTGTTTTGAGGTTTAGAATTAGTTTCTTCAGGAAATTTGTCTTGAAATTTTATGAAAAGATGTATAAAAGGGCCTAGCATAGTGGCGACCGTGGTGTAGTCATTGCATACATATGTGTTAGATTATGTATTTAATCTGGGTATCAAAAATATTAGTAAACTGATATGTACTTGGTTCCAGATTTTTGGCTGTTTCTAAGGAAGCTTTCATTTAAATACATATATTTTGCAGCGTATGCTTTGTGTTACTAATCTCTATGAACATAACATTTAGAGGACAATGTTTATTGACATTTTAGTGTGAACAGCTCATCAGTCTGTTAAAAATTCAATATTCTGAATATCCCAAGCACATAAATATCCACAAGTACTACTTGCATTAAGTAACAGAATCACCATATATTTGCACAGCTGCCAAGTGGTTGTCTTAAAATAAAAAAAAATAGTTCAGGTGTATGGAATTATTCAAATTATGTTAATATTCAGAGGTTTATACCAAAATAAGAAGATGCCACCTTGTGGTATAAAAAGATTATTTAGCATGTATGTAATATGTAGTTGACAAATCTTTCAAATGACATGCGGTCGATAAACCTATTTGAATAAATGTGAAAAGAAGCTAAAATGCTCATGCTCATAATCAAATGTTTTAATTCAGTAACTGTGCCACAAATAGAAAGATCACATGGGGAAAATTATGTGGAAGTGTATGGTTTTATAAAAGCAGTGTCTATCAGCAGTGTACAACAGCCACATAGAAATTAAAAAGGAGCATTTCAGTAATATTTAATATGATAAACTCAGAACATATATGTTTAAATTAAGTTTTTGTTCCTTTTTTAAGAAAAACTGCTATATTTTGTTTCTTCAGGTATAAACAGTAACATTATGATTTAATTTTAATTAATTTAAAGATAATGTTTTGACTCTGAATAATGTTTATGCATGTTGTAATAATGATTTGTTAAAAAGACAAAGATTATTTGAGGTGAATTATGGTCTATGGCATTTGCCTAGATGGTAGTTCATTATATCAAATTACCCTAGAATTTTGGGGATGAATCAATCTTGGAAACCATGTAATCCAATAGCCCCTCTTTTATAGGTTGTAAACTGAGGTACAGAGATGCTATTTGGATTATCCAGGAGCCTCTTCTTCCTCAGAGATTGACTTTCTTCATCCTGTGCTTTTTGTACTTCCCATTTTGCATTTGAATTGGTGTCTTATATTGAGCAGCTTTGTTTCTCAGAGAAAGAATAGAAGAGAACACGTTTCTCCCCTCTGAACCTTTCATTAAATGTTTATTCTGTTGCATTTTTCTATAAGCATTTTTATATTGCCATTTTCTCCTCTTATTAGAATACTTAATATAGTTCCAAATAGTGCATAATTGAAAACAGTTTATCATATCCATTTTTATTTATTAGTGTAATAGTATGCCTGCAATCTGGTGGCAGGAAAGTACTGCACTATTTTACTGTAATTTATCCCATTTTAAATGTTCATTTGGGTCTATGAAATTGCATAATACTTTTCAGAAATACATTCTCAGAGTGTGTGCTGGGATAAACCTCAAACATCAGAATTGATTTAGAAAATTTTGTAGAAACAATATTGTGGGATATTCCAAATTTCAAAGTTAAATGGATCAATCAGCCTATCATTTTAAAGATTTTTGAAAATTTGCGCATATGTGAGAGCTCACCAAGATCTTGTCTATAGACAGTTATCCATGACAAATGATAAAAGAACGTACCAGAGATTCTTGCTATTGAAATTTTAGAGGAGCAAGAATAACTGAGTTTCTGGATTAATAAGGAAAAGCATCAAAGATATAATTATATTTAAATGGAATACTGAGGACAAATAATTGAGATAATTGGGTTGTAGGGGGTGGACATTTTAGGGAGAAATGGTGTGCCGTAAGACTCTTTTTCTTTGGGATATAAGGAATAGAATTTTCTTAGAGATTTAAGGTGGAGGGGCACTTTAAAAGCTAAGACAATTGAGGATATTAAATGATGAACTAAAAATATTTAGCATTTTTTTCTGTATATGTTGAAAGCCATGGTAATTTTTGGAAAGACCCAGTTTCCCCCACAGTAAGTCTCTTCTATCAGGAAGCTTCCATAAGCCATTTATCATTATCCCTCAAAGGGTAGACAGAATGAAAACCACAGTCACAGAAAGCTGATCAAACTGATCACATGGACCAAGGCCTTGTCTAACTCAATGAAACTATGAGCCGTGACGTGTAGGGCCAACCAAAATGGATGGGTCATGGTGGAGAGTGCTGACAAAACGTGGTCCACTGGAGAAGGTAATGCCAAACCACTGCAATATTCTTGCCTTGAGAACCCCACGAACAATATGAAAAGGCAAAAGGATATGACACTGAAAGATGAACTCCCCACGTCGGTAGGTGCCCAATATACCACTGGAGAAGAGTGGAGAAATTACACCAGAAAGAATGAAGAGATGGAGTCAAAGTGAAAACAACACCCAGTTGTGGATGTGACTGCTTATGTAAGTAAAGGCCGATGCTGTAAGAACAATATTGCATAGGAACCTGGAATGTTAGGTCCGTGAATCAAGGTAAATTGAAAGTGGTCAAACAGATAGCAAGAGTGAACATCGACAGTTTAGGATCAGTGAACTAAAATGGACTGGAATGGGAGAATTTAACTCAGATGACTATTATATTTACTACTGTGGGCAAGAATCCCTTAGAAGAAATGGAGTAGCCCTCATAGTCAACAAGAGTCCAAAATGCAGTACTTGGGTGCAGTCTCAAAAATGACAGAATGATCTCTGTTCGTTTCCGAGGCAAACCATTCAATATCACAATAATCCAAGTCTATGCCCAATCACTAATACCAAAGAAGCTGAAGCTGAATGGTTCTATGAAGACCTATAAGACCTTCTAGAATTAATACCCCCAAAAGATATCCTTTTCATTATAGGAGACTGGAATAAAAAAGTAGGAAGTCAAGCGATAACTCGAGTATCAGGCAAATTTGGCCTTGGGGTACAAAACGAAGCAGGTCAAAGGCTAGCAGAGTTTTGCCAAGAGAACTCACTGGTCATAGCAAACACCCTCTTCCAACAACACAAGAGAAGACTCTACACATGGACATCACCAGATGGTCAATACCAAAATAAGATTGATTGTGTTCTTTGAAGCCAAAGATGGAGAAGCTCTATAAAGTCAGCAAAAACAAGACTGGGAGCTGACTGTGGCTCCGATCATGAACTCCTTATTGCCAAATCCAGACTTAAATTGAAGAAAGAAAATAGGGAAAACCACTAGACCATTCAGGTATGACCTAAATCAAGTCACTTACGATTATACAGTGGAAGTGAGAAATAGATTCAAGGGATTAGATCTGATACACTTCCCGAAGAACTATGGATGGAGATTCATGACATTACACAGGAGGCAGTGATCAAGACCATTGCCAAGAAAAAGAAATGCAAAAAGGCAAAATAATTGTCTTAGGAGGCCTTATAAACAGCTATGAAAAGAAGAGAAATGAAAAGCATAGGAGAAAAGCAAGATATACTCATTTGAATGCAGAGTTCCAAAGAATAGCACGGAGAGATAAGAAAGCCTGCCTCAGTGATCAGTGCAAGAGATGAGGAAAACAATAGAATGGGAAAGACTAGAGATCTCTTCAAGAAAATTAGTGATACCAAGGGAAGATTTAATGCAAAGATGTGTTCAATAAAGGACAGAAATGGTATGGACCTATGAGAAGAAGAACATATTAAGAAGAGGTGGTGAGAATACACAGAAGAATTATACAAAAAAAAAGATCTTCATGACCCAGATAACCACGATAGTGTGATCACTCACCTAGAGCCAGACATCTTGGAATGCGAAGTCAAGTGGGCCTTAGAAAGCAACAGTATGAACAAATCTAGTGGAGGTGATGGAATTCCAGTTGAGCTGTTTCAAATCCTGAAAGATGATGCTGTGAAAGTGCTGCACTCAATATGCCAACAAATCTGGAAAACTTAGTAGTGGCCACAGGACTGGAAAATGTCAGTTTTCATTCCAATCCCAAAGAAAGGCAGTACCAAAGAATGTTCAAACTACCACACAATTGTACTCATCTCACATGCTAGTAAAGTAATGCTCAAAATTCTCCAAGTCAGGCTTCAACAGTACGTGAACTGTGAACTTCCATATGTTCAAGCTAGACTTAGAAAAGGCAGAGGAGCCAGAGATCAAATTGCCAACATCTTCTGGATTGTTGAAAAAGCAAGGAGTTCCAGAAAAACATCTACTTTTGCTTTATTGACTGCACCAAAACCTTTGACTGTGGATCACAACAAACTGTGGAAAATTCTGAAAGAGATGGGAATACCAGACCACCTGACCTCCCTCCTGATAAATCTGTATGCAGGTCAGGAAGCAACAGTTAGAACTGGACATGGAACAACAGACTGGTTCCAAATTGGGAAAGGAGTATGTCAAGGCTGTATATTGTCACCCTGCTTATTTAACTTATATGCAGTGTATATCATGCAAAATGTCAGGCTGGATGAAGCACAAGGTGGAATCAAGGTTGCAGTGAGCAATATCAGTAACCTCAGATATACAGATGACACCACCCTTATGGCAGAAAGCAAAGAAGAACTAAAGAGTCTCTTGATGAAAGTGAAAGAGGAGAGTGAAAAAGTTGGCTTAAAACTCAACATTCAGAAAACTAAGATCATGGCATCTGGTTTCATCACTTCATGGCAAATAGATGGGGAAACAATGGGAACAGTGAGAGACTTTATTTCTGGCGGCTCCAGAATCATTGCAGCTGTGAAATTAAAAAGATACTTGCTCTTTGGAAGAAAAGTTATGACCAACTTAGATAGCATATTAAAATGCAGAGACATTACTTTACCAACAAAGGTCCATCTAGTCAAAGCTATGGTTTTTCCAGTAGTCATGTATGGATGTGAGAGTTGGACTATAAAGAAAGCTGAGTGCCAAAGTTTTGATGGTTCTCAACTGTGTTGTTGGAGCAAACTCTTGAGAGTCCCTTGGACTGCAAGGAGATCCAACCTGTCAATCCTAAGGGAAATCAGTCCTGAATATTCATTGGAAGGACTAAGGCTGAAGTTGAAACTCCAATCCTTTGGCCACCTGATGTGAAGAACAGACTCATTGGAAAAGACCCTGATACTGGGAAGGATTGGGGGCAGGAGGAGAAGGGGATGACAGAGGATGAGATGGTTGGACGGCGTCACTGACACGATGGACATGAGTTTGAGTAGGCTACAGAAGTTGATGATGGACATGGAAGCCTGGTGTGCTGCAGTCCATGGGGTCGCAATGAGTTGGACACAACTGAGCGACTGAACTGCACTAATAAGACATTATGAAATGCAGTAATATTTCTATTTTAGGATATGTATGTGTGTAAGTATGTGTGTGTTTGTATGTGTGTATGTATATATACAGATAGAGTCTTAGCTACACTTTTCTGTATTATTTCTGCTTCTAATAATTTTTTGAGCTTCCCCCTATGAATTAGTATCTTATCATTTTTTAAATATGCTATACATGTATTCTTCAAAAGCAAGTTCTGCTTTTAGAGTAGGTAACTCAATACGTATATCTATCAACTATTCTATCAATTCTTCATGTTACTGTTGTTTTCATTATAATAGTCCAGTTCTCCATTGTTAAATTATTCATGATCAGCCAAGATGCATTAAAATCTATTATGACAACTTGTTTCTTTCCCTTTTTCGTCTTATGTTCATCTCCTAGTTTTACATTTGAATGTTTTATTATTTGACATGTAAAGTTTCATGGCTGCTATATTTTTATCATAACTTTTATCAGTATAAAACACTGTACTTTTACCCCATTTTATGTTTCTTAACTTAAAAGCTGCATTGTCCTGTGTTATCATTGCCACCTTAACTTTCATTTAATTTGTATTTGCTTGAGAAATCTCTACTCACTTTTTTATTTTTAGCATTTACCTGCACTTCCAAATTAGATCTATCATAGTAGCAGCACACAGAGTGTGTCTTTTCAGTCAAACTGGTCGTTTTCCAGCTATTTCCAATTTTTTTCAAAACTGATAAATTGGTCTTTTTTATGATTATCTTCCTTTTTATGTTTTATTTCCTTCAGCTTTTGTATTTCTGTACTTTTTGTTGCCTTTGTTTTGTTTGCTATGGTTTTAATGAATCCTGCTTTCATCTTCTCTAATTATTAGCGAAGTGGATATCTTGATACTTTTCCTACTCGGTTTTCAAAATATCCAGCTTGCATTTTTCTAAGAATTACAGTGTAGAAAGAGGGACTTCCCCAGCAATCCAGTGGTTAAAACCATGCGCTTCCAATGAAGTGGTTGCAGTTTCAGCCCCTGGTCGGGGAGCTAAACACGTGCTGTGTGGTATGGCAAAAAAGCAGTATAGAAAGAAACAATATCTTGTGTTTATCCATAGCAAATGCTGTTATAGACCCTTCCTCATCCTCTATTCTCTCTTTGTTCCTATCCAAAGGGAGGTTGGACTTTGATGGTTAGTATTAAATTATTTTTATATCAGGTATATTCTTAAGTATTTTTTTTAAATTGCAATCAGATTTGAAAATATATTTGCAACAGCTATGTAAGGCTAACAAAATTTTAAATTGTTTCAGAGCTCATCACTCGATTGTATATCCTAGCTTTCCTATTCACGAGGTTTTGAATTTTAATTCAAGTTTTAGTAGTCTTTTCATCCCACTTTCGTTTTCTTTTGCCTCAAATATTCTTTACTTTTATGATATATTGAGGCTGGCTTACAATTTCCTAAAATTGTTTCCTGGTTTTTATAAGAGAGAGAAACATCTAAAACATGAGTGATATTTTCTTGTTTTACCATATTTAATCACAGTCATGTCATGTCTGACTCTGTGCGACCCCATAGACGGCAGCCCACCAGGCTCCCCCATCCCTGGGATTCTCCAGGCAATATTTCTCTTACATTCACTCAAATGAGCACTTTTTTCCAGACTCATTACCTTCCATTTCCCGCCCCCTTGCACCTTTATCTGTACTGTTGGATAACTTAACATGTTCCCTTTGCTCCCTAATTTCTAATGCCCGTGAACATTTACAGTAGTGTGTCCCTGCTGCCTTCTATGACCGCACCACCCACCCCAAATAATGGAGTTAACTGAAGCTGTGACCTTCAGGGTTCGTCCAGGGCAGTGTTCTTCCAGTTCTTTTTAGCACACTGCATTTGTTGGGTACAGTATCTCCCAGGATGCAACGTGCTGTAATTACCCTCCCACCACTTTTCCTCAACTATGATTTTCTGCGAGGTTTCCTATCTGGATAGCATTAAAACATGAGTGAACAGGAAGGGAGTTTAATATTCTGTCTGCCTGAAAATCAGCACCCGTTTTGAACAGAATGGCTGTTTAGTTTCCTGTTTATTAAGGGATCTGAATCTCTGAGCTGAGCTGTGCGACAGACAACGGGAACCTAAAAAATTACCCACTGCTCTTTCAAGGTGGTAGACTTTTCTGTTCTATGAGGTGATGCTTGGATAGGCTACTGACTGTTTTCTCACTCTTGATGCATCAGCCTTATAATCACTCTGAATTTTTCCCAGATTTCTGGCACTGAGTTTCCTGTCAGTCTTGTTAGAGTTTTTCATTTTCATATGTATGTTATTGACAATTGGGAGAGGCAGTGCCAGGGGATGGGGGCCAGATGCCATTTTATATCAGAAGTCTTCTATTATCTACTTTTAACAGTTATAAATAATGAGTGCATTTATTAGAAGTACTTTCACTCAATCCAGCAAACCCTGGGACCAATTTTCTCAGCAACTGATTAAATTCAACACCTACTATGTGCATTTTCAAAAATATGCCCAATAGTTAGTAGAAATAGGAAATAGTTTTTGCTCCAGAGTATTTTGATTAGGACTTATAATCTACCCAGGTGGCACAGTGGTAAAGAATCTGCTTGCAGTGCAGGAGACCAGGGTTCAGTCTCTGGTTCGAGAAGATCCCTTGGCGAAGGGAATGGCAAGCCACTCCAGTATTCTTGCCTGGAGAATTCCATGGACAGAGGAGCCTGGTAGGCTACAGTCCATGGGGTCACAAAGAGTCGGACACGACTGAATGACTAACATACACATACATATAATAGAGTTAAGTTGAAAGGTCTGTAGTACAACAGAGTCAAAACGACTTTTCACCTTGGGAAATTGGAAAGGCTCTTCAGAGAAGATGGATACAGAGAAGTGAATCTTGGGAGGTATGAACAGGTAGTCAGAGGCTGGGTAGAGAAGTCAAGCATCCTGAGCAAAAGAAGAAATAGGAAGTGAAGATAGGGTGCAGGTGATGAAGCCGAAGAGGTTTTTGTGAGATCCCCGTTTGTGTGGATGGTGGATTGAATGAGGACGCCTTGATGATGGGAAAATTGATATTAGAGCAATTAAAATCAGCTAGGCAGATAAAGACGGGAGAATGAAGTCAAACCGCAGCAGCAGAGTAGGAGAGGAAATGGCCGATTTGCAAGTCTGAAGTGGAGAGGGAGAGAAGGAGGAAGGAGTGTATAGTCTGAAGACTGGACCTTCTGATCTGCCAGTCATGTACAGACACGTGTGATGCGGTGGCTACAATGATTGTAGTATGAATTAACCATTTCTGTTTTTATCACTTACTGATCAACTTTTTGCTTGCTTTAGGTTATCACTCATGGGTTTGTGTTGTGATCAAGTAAACCTACTTATTTTAACATGCTCTTTTTGCAGTAGTACTAATATCTTTCTTATTGTGCCAAATAGTTACATTTCTAGTGATGGGAAAACTAAAGCATAAATTGGATTTGGCATAAATCTTGAGGAATCCCTGAGAAGCCTAGTTGGGTAACTAATCCTATTTTTATTTCCCAACTAACACCCTTTTCACCAGAATTATCTACTTCATGCTCAAAAGTCCTATAACTCTCTGAAAGCTTGTGATCATTTACAAATTAAAGTGGATGGCATTTTGTACCTTTGTTATATTTGCAATGAGTCCTAATTTCAATGAATATATTTCTTTATCTACTTCATATAGGTGTGATTAAAATGAATCATGAGAGACAACATAGAATTATTTCCCTAAAGTTTTGGGGAAGCTAATAATCTATTCAGAGAACCAAATGGTATTATCCAAGTGAAAATACTATTTATCCCCCAAAGGAATTTCTACTTATTACCCACAATTCAGTTAGATTTGATTTTCATGTTTGAGTTTCTTCCCCAATATCATTTCTCTTTTATTCAAGTGAAAAAAATTCTTAAGCTGTATTACTGAGAACTTTACTACTAATGGGAAAGTAAACAGTAAAACAAAAATCCTTAATATATACTAGAATTATTCCAATGACTTAAAGTACTCATTTTATAAACTTGTGATACATTTGTAGGTTTCTGAAGCGAAGAACAAAATCTCCATTTGCTCCAGTCAAATAATTTATAGCGAGGTACTAGAAATTATACATATACATATATATAAATATATATAAACCAGATTTAATAGTATGGTAATGTGCATCATGAGAAATGACATTCTTCTTACATTCTCACTAGAGGGATAAAGATTTTTAGAAAATACTTGAACTGTGATATTCAGTCCAAAAATTAACACTAAAATGTTTAGTGATGCACTTGTATTAATTTAAAAACAAAAGTTTTTATCCATTATATAGTCTTTGTTTTCAAACATTTAAAAACTCTAATAAAGATTCTAAACCAGTTGTAATCAGCTACCATCCATATGCAGAAGATGGCTTGCATTTTCCCCTTTGCATTGAGAGGCAATCCTTAAAGCACTGAAGACCAAGCTGTACTTGAAAATGGCTGAGATTTACTTGTGCTTAGATCTTTTCTGTTCCTGCTCAATTTTCAAGACATGCCTTCATTTGATAAGGATGCGGTGGAATCTGAATTTTAACATGTAGTTGTGTGCATTTAGGCATGCAAATATACACATGTATATTATTTTGCTTTTACAGTAATTATTTTCACTTATGAAATTCCAAATTCGATGTTAAATATTGAATATTTTGGTTAAGTGACAGCTTGTGCTAGCTTTAGGATATTCCTGCTTGATAATTATTCATGAGAAGAACAGCTGAAAACAAACTAGTTATACACCTTGGCAAATTACTGTGATTGTAATTCTGTGAAATTTCCCCATGGCCATGTGACTTTATTATAAGTACTCTAACAGTGCAGATGTCCAGAATGTTGTCGTTGTCACAAACGTTATTCCTGTATTCAAAGTTTTTGAATTACTCTTTACTGCTTTGGAGAAAACGTGAGGGAGGAGATGAGACATGCAATATGTATGATAGAGCATATGCAACTCTTTTCAGCGCCCACCCTCCCTTGGTTTGGAGTGGGCATGGTGCTTATATACCACGTTCCTGTAAAATACAGAAACAGTGGCATTTTTGTGAAATATAGATATGATGAAAACATTTCCTATTAAATGTTAAGAGAAAGGAAAAATAGCCCCAATTTATCATCTTTCAGAAAAAATTCAGCCGAAAATCAAATGTTATTTCCCTACTCTCCTTCTCCCTTTCAGTTCCTTCCCCATATGTTTCCTGAAATGTTCCTCCATTTAAACGGATTTTAAAGCTCATTCCTTATAGTTCCTAGAGCATTCATTGCTTTTGAGAAAAAAAAGAAAAACATTTTAGCATGTGCTATTTTTGTTATTCTAATTAGCAAAAACAGCTGGTCCTGTGCAGCTCAGACTGTAGTCTTTTTCAACACATTGTTCAGATTTTTTTTTTTTTCTCCTCTTCTGTCAAGCTACAGGCTACCACCTCTCCTCTTCCCACACAAATCAACCCCCAAAACACCTGCACACTCAACCTTAAATATCACCTACATCTGCCGTGAAAGGAAAAAGGAAACAGCCTCTTCTTCCTAGTGGCTTGGCAGGGCCCACAGACCAGATTATACAAAAGGTGAACCAGTCATTCTCAAGGTACTCACCTCCTCATCGATTTTTACATTCCCTAAGCACTTTGTTGTCTCAAAAGTACAGCTGTCTGATAGTTTTTTTTGTTTTGTTTCTTTTTTTTTTCCTTCAACTCCTTCTGGTGAATGGAAGTAGCCTCTTACAGAATCAGAGGTTGAAAAATTGAATAATCAAACCTTACTCACAATTTGGTATCTATCAAAGGCATGTGACTGCCAATGATCATTGAAGCTGATCAAAGTCACACTCTGTTGCCGTGGCAACGAATCCCCATTTTGTTTATGTGGAGGGGTACGCACCGCAGGAGAATCATGCTGAGACGAATTAAATTTGTGTTGTTGAGAAATTAACATGTGGGATGCTTAGGAGTGAGTTGAGTGGGTGCTTATCAATGGGATTTTTTTCTTCACAAGGGAAGTGATGAGGACAAAACATTATGGAGAGTGTCATTGTGGAAGATTCCAACAAAACACTGAAATGTTTCAATAGTGCATTTCTAAGTAAGGTGAAGTCCAGATCTGAGGTGATAGTTTTTATTTGGTTTTGTCACTGACACATTTTGTGAACTTAAGTATTTCCAGTCTCTTTGGTTCATCTTCTGTTTTCCAAATTAAAAAATATATATATTGCAAGAGGATGCCTCTTTCAAGGTTTAAATTTGTTTATTCTGTGAGCTGGAAACAATTCTTAATCCAACACCACTAATCTGCAAAGGAAATTCTAGTATGATTAGTCTGTTTTAATTTTCACTGATTCCAGAACCTACTTTCCTTAGCCAAACTTTGGGGTTGAATTAAGCTCTTTGAGTTTTAGTTTGGGAGATATGACCTAGTCATGAAGTTGATATGTCATTTAAAACTTTTTTCCCCTGATTTTTTGGCACTTCATGCTGTTTCAAAAATTTTTTTTAATTCTTATTGATGTATTTATTTATTTAATTATAGTTGATTTACAATATTGTGTGAGATTCAGGTGTACAGCAAAGTGATTTAGTTATATATATGTGTGTGTGTGTATATATATATACACACATATGTATATTCATTTTCAGATTCTTTACCATTATAAGATATTGAATATAAATCCCTATGTCATAAAGTAGGTCCTTAATGGTTATCTATTTTATATATAGTGTTATCTATCTGTTAGTCCCATACTCTTATTTTATCCCTCCCCCTCCTTTTTTCCTTTGGTAGCTGTAAGTTTTTCTGTGTCCCTGGGTCTGTTTCTAATTTTTTATAACAAATTATAGTCTTTGTTTTTGAAGGAAACACAATAGAGGTGGGTTATTTTAACTTTTTATCATCTTGGAACACTAGCATTCCCTGCCACTTGGCCCATGGAGAATCCATGCCTGATTCTCCTGCCATTTCCTCTTACTCAACCTTCCGCTTCAAGTAGCCTCCATGTCAAAAGCTCACCCCATAATCCTCATCCACGTGAAGCTATCATTTTTCCTCGTCTCCTCCCGAAGCCACTGGGAACTGTTTACCAATATTTTCTGAAACAAACAAGAATATCATGTGTCCAAATACTGGTTTCTTTCAGTTGCACTTGCTGTTTTGTCTTTCTGCCTCTTTATACTTCTCTCATTATTATTCAAAATATGAATTCCACAAATATTTGAAGTCACTGCCTCTTTCAAGGCTGTTCTGACATGTAAGATGCAATCCCAGTATGGGAGTCTATAATCTTGTTATGAGAAAGGGAAAGAAACTCAACACTCCCTGACAGTCTCTTCCCTGTCAGCACCCTTGCTCAGCATTTGATGCATTTATACCTTGTTGAATCTTCACAGACACTGGTGATGAGCAGTACCCTTTTTATTCAAGTGCAGAAACTGAATCTTGGAGGATTAGGCAGCTTGTATAGGGACATGTAATGGCAGATCGCTCCTAAAGTCTAGAATGCTTCAGTTCACGATACGTGTTTTTTGTTTTGTTTTTTCCACTTTGAGTGTTAAGACAGATATACATCAGTACCATACAAGATGCAAAGAAATGAATATATTACATGAGTGTTAATGACAGTTCCTGCTTCAGAAGTGAAAAATAAGAAGAGACCCCTTCTATCCAGGATGGTTAGTGAGGGTATAATTCTGAGAAGGTGAAAGCTTTTGAGTAAGGCCCTGAGAAATGCAGCATTTACTGGGTGAAGAGAGCAGAGAAGCTGTGTGACTTGCCCTCTGTCACCCTGGGTCCAGGCTCAGAACAAACAGGGATAAAATCTTCATGGGTTTTTGTTTTTGTGTTCCTCTGGCTTCCCCATGAATAATATTCATTCATGATTTCCAGCTTAGGGGGGAGGGGGTTGCTGCTTTTTTAATACCTGAATTGCTTATCCCTCCAAAAAAGGTATTCTAGAATAGGATAAGGTGGATGATGTATTCCTATTTTATTGAACTATAAGGCCCTTGGAACATATAAGCTTTGTTGGTCAAATTAGAGTCAATAAAGAACTGGTACAGCCAGCCTTCTATAATTCTGTATTGTATATGCTAATCAAGGATACTGAGAAATGAGATTCAGACAGAATCATTAACCACCATTTTATTATTTGCTTCTAATCTTTCTCCTACCAAGTTTGGAGGACCCGCTAACGTTACAGTGAGTCTCTTTTCTGATTGCTGGAGGTGTTATTTCGAAGAAACAGAATCTGGAGTTAGAAAATATGCCAAATTATCTGTTAGAGATGATTAAGGCAGGAACTGAGGGATCATATGTTTCTATACCAGCCACTTAGGGGTGTGCCTCTTTGAAGGCAGAGAGTGGTCTTTTTAATTCCTCATTTCCTCATCTCTGCACAAAGAATGATAACAACGCGATTATCACTAGACTAATGAAGTATTGAGTCGTTCCCGCGTCAACTTTAACTGAGTTCATATTAATTCACTACAAGAGCTTTACTGAGGTCATTTTGTTAAGAAAATCATCTTGCCCCCCAAAGAGGTCCAATCTGCATTCCTTTCCTCAGAGAAGCAAGAGTCTTCACACTTCCTGTTTCGTCCACTCAGTGATGTGTGGAGGCCTCCCGTGGAGAGCTTTGTGCATGTCCAGACTCTATCATCTGGTGGGAACCTTTCTCCCATAGGAAATGGTGTTTTTTTGTTTTTTGTTTTTTTTTTTGCATAAGACGATCAGTGGAGAAATAACTCCAGAAAGAATGAAGGGATGGAGCCAAAGCAAAAACAATACCCAGCTGTGGATGTGACTGGTGATAGAAGCAAGATCCAATGCTGTAAAGAGCAATATTACATAGGAACCTGGAATGTCAGGTCCATGAATCAAGGCAAATTGGAAGTGGCCAAACAAGAGATGGCAAGAGTGAACATCGACATTCTAGGAATCAGCGAACTAAAATGGACTGGAATGGGTGAATTTAACTCAGATGACCATCATATCTACTACTGCTGGCCGGAATCCCTCAAAAGAAATGGAGTAGCCATCATGGTCAACAGAAGAGTCTGAAATGCAGTACTTGGATGCAATCTCAAAAATGACAGAATGATCTCTGTTCATTTCCAAGGCAAACCATTCAGTATCACGATGATCCAAGCCTATGCCCCAACCAGTAACGCTGAAGAAGCTGAAGTTGAACTGTTCTATGAAGACCTACAAGACCTTTTAGAACTAACACCAAAAAAGATGTCCTTTTCATTATAGGGGACTGGAATGCAAAAGTTGGAAGTCAAGAAGTACCTGGAGTAACAGGCAAATTTGGCTCTGGAGTATAGAATGAAGCAGGGCAAAGGCTAATAGAGTTTTGCCAAGAGAACACACTGGTCATAGCAAACACCCTCTTCCAACAACACAAGAGAAGACTCTACAAATGGACATCACTAGATGGTCAACACAGAAATCAGATTGATTATATTCTCTGCAGCCAAAGATGGAGAAGCTCTATACAGTCAACAAAAACAAGACCGGGAGCTGATGTGGCTCAGATCATGAACTCCTTATTGCCAAATTCAGACTTAAACTGAAGAAAGTAGGGAAAATCACTAGACTATTCAGGTATGACCTAAATCAAATCCCTTATGATTATACAGTGGAAGTGAGAAATAGATTTAAGGGACTAGATCTGATAGACAGAGTGCCTGATGAACTATGGACGGAGGCTCATGACACTGTACAGAAGACAAGGATCAAGACCATCCTCATGGAAAAGGAATGCAAAAAAGCAAACTGGCTGTCTGGGTAGGCCTTACAAATAGCTGTGGAAAGAAGAGAAGCGAAAAGCAAAGGAGAAAAGGAAAGATATAAGCATCTGAATGCAGAGTTCCAAAGAATAGCAAGGAGAGATAAGTAAGCCTTCCTCAACGATCAATGCAAATAAATTGAGGAAAATAATAGAATGGGAAAGACTAGAGATTTCTTCAAGAAAATCAGAGATACCAAGGGAACATTTCATGCAAAGACGGGCTCAATAAAGGACAGAAATGGTCTGGACCTAACAGAAGCAGAAAATATTAAGAAGAGGTGGCAAAAACACACGGAAGAACTGTACAAAAAAGATCTTCATGACCCAGATAATCACAATGGTGTGATCACTCATCTAGAGCCAGACATCCTGGAATGTGAAGTCAAGTGGGCCTTAGAAAGCATCACTATGTACAAAGCTAGTGGATGGAATTCCAGTATAGCTATCTCAAATCCTAAAAGAGGCTGCTGTGAAAGTGCTGCACTCAATATGCCAGCAAATTTGGAAAACTCAGCAGTGGCCACAGGACTGGAAAAGGTCAGTTCATTCCAATCCCAAAGAAAGGCAATGCCAAAGAATGCTCAAACTACTGCACAATTGCACTCATCTCACACGCTAGGAAAGTAATGCTCAAAATTCTCCAAGCCAGGCTTCAGCAATATGTGAATCGTGAACTTCCAGATGTTCAAGCAGTTTTAGGAAAGGCAGAGGAACCAGAGATCAAATTGCCAACATCCGCTGGATCATGGAAAAAGCAAGAGAGTTCCAGAAAAACATCTATTTCTGCTTTATTGACTATGCCAAAGCTTTTGACTGTGTGGATCACAATAAACTGTGGAAAATTCTGAAAGAGATGGGCATACCAGTCCACCTAAATGCCTCTTGAGAAATTTGTATGCAGGCCAGGAGGCAATAGTTAGAACTGGACATGGAACAACAGACTGGTTCCAAATAGGAAAAGGAGTGCGTCAAGGTTGTATATTGTCACCCTGCTTATTTAACTTATATGCAGAGTACATGATGAGAAACGCTGGACTGGAAGAAATATAAGCTGGACTCAAGATTGCCGGGAGAAATATCAATAACCTCAGATATGCAGATGACACCACCTTTATGGCAGAAAGTGAAGAGGAACTAAAAAGCCTCTTGATGAAAGTGAAAGTGGAGAGTGAAAAAGTTGGCTTAAAGCTCAACATTCAGAAAACTAAGATCATGGCATCCGGTCCCATCATTTCATGGCAAATAGATGGGGAAACACTGGAAACAGTGTCAGACTTCATTTTTGGGGGCTCCAAAATCACTGCAGATGGTGATTGCAGCCATGAAATTTAAAGATGCTTACTTCTTGGGAGAAAAGTTATGACCAACCTAGATAACATATTCAAAAGCAGAGACATTACTTCGCTGACTAACGTCCGTCTAGTCAAGGTTATGGTTTCTCCTGTGGTCATGTATGGCTGTGAGAGTTGGACTGTGAAGAAGGCTGAGCACTGAAGAATTGATGCTTTTGAACTGTGGTGTTGGAGAAGACTCTTGAGATTCCCTTGGACTGCAAGGAGATCCAACCAGTCCAATCTGAAGGAGATCAACCCTGGGATTTCTTTGGAAGGACTGATGCTAAAGCTGAAACTCCAGTACTTTGGCCACCTCATGCGAAGAGTTGACTCATTGGAAAAGACTCTGATGCTGGGAGGGATTGGGGGCAGGAGGAGAAGGGGACGACCGAGGATGAGATGGCTGGATGGCATCACGGACTCGATGGATGTGAGTCTGAGTGAACTCTGGGAGTTGGTGATGGACAGGGAGGCCTGGCGTGCTGTGATTCATAGGGTTGCAAAGAGTCAGACATGACTAAGCGACTGAACTGAACTGAACTCAGAGAAAATATATTCAGTATTTTTTTTCTCTTTTTTTAAAGAAAAAAACAATATTCATTTATTTATTCGGCTTCACCGGGTCTTAGTTGAGGCATGCGTGATATTCTCTGTGGCGTGTGGAATCTTTCGTCATGGCATGTGGGCTCTTGCTCCCTGACCAGGGATCAAACCCAAGCCCCAGGAGTCTTTAGCCCCTGGGATACCAGGGTAACCCCTGGAGGTTTTTTTCTTCAAGTGTATCCTTGGAGGCACCTTCCTTCCCCTGCTGCCCTCCCACTCCCACCCTATATCTCATCCTCAGAATAAAAGCAAGGCCACTAAACTGAGGAATATTGAATTATTTAACCAAAGGTGTTACATAACCTTATTATGTGCTGGTCAAATGTGTTTAAAATACTTAACTCATTTATTTGGTTAAGAGGAAAAGACAATCTGGTCAGTGCCTTCCAGGAAGTGAGTTAAGCAGCTGGCAAACAATGTCTGTGTTGTTATTATGGTTGATGGGTTATCTGACTAGTAAGAAAAGGTTTTCACAGCACAGTCCAAACCAACATCTGAGTGGGATTCAGGCTGTTTCGACCTTATCTCAAGAAGCTGGAAGAATGTCTCCTACTACTTCAGTGTGCTTTTTTTGCATACTTTGGGGGATTTTGAAAATGTTCCTGTCAAAAGCTTTAAGAGGCTGTTGCAGGGTGAAGCCTTTAAAGACTACAGCTCTACAGTTACTAGTTAACTTCATCCCCACCTAATACCCTCCACCCCCATTCCCCGCAAAGAGCTGTGTGGAATTTTGAGGTTTCAAAACAGACCTGCAGGCTGGATGGCGAGGTGAGGGGGATTCAGGAGCAGGGGGCTCTAGCTTAGCTCCTTATGTGATATTTGGACCTGAGGAGTGTGCAGGGG